>NW_027526204.1:150953037-151098037 GCF_048455015.1 Haemaphysalis longicornis | reverse complement strand
TTCCCGATACCCTGTTTGTGTGCTCTTATCCATTTGTTCGTTGTTTATTCTGAATGCCTGAAACATGCCTTCATGTCTAATTTACTTGATTTACTCAGTTATGCTACCAGACCAGACGATATGCCGTCAAACTACTGATTAAAAAAAGAACTAAGCAGTATACGAACTTTTATTGTACACAGGACCAAACAAAAAAATTTTTAAAAAGAACTAGGAGTGCAGATACGAAATAAAGAACGTTTGATTAAACGGTCAAGCGCGAAGAAGTAGCTGCAGCCTCTAAGCACAATTTTCACGGACCATAACTGATGGACCATATCGTCATGATGGACCATATCGCCATTGACCCCAATGATCGGTAGCAAGAACGAGCGGCGACTTGCTAAACTTGCTACTTCGTGCAAAAGCAGACGTCTATAAACATCGCAGCACATTTCTGCTTTTTTTTTTTTTTCTCGACTTTCTCTTCTGTAATGCGTCTATTCTATGGGGGTCTTCGAGGGAACAGAACAAAAAAAAATGTCAGGAAAATAAGCAAGCGGTAAAAGCCGCGATGGAGCCTGGTTGGTCAGAGCAGCCCACGGCGGCATCCCCCCCAGTTCTTCCTCGGAGATTCCCTCCGTCACCACCTGTTTCGACCGCGGTTTTCGCTCGTCTCTCCTCAGACGCTTCTCTCCGTACAAAGCCAGCCAGCGAGGCAAGATGGCGTCGCCTCCCCTGTAGCAGCAGCCATCTTGGACCCTGCCCCCTCCTCTTCCCTCCCCCGTTCTTTTCAGAGAAGAAGAAAGAGCGGCGGAGAGAAAAGAGGTGGGAGGGGGAGGGGAGGGCCGCTGCGTGCCTCTTCGTCCCAGCGCCGGCGACGGCTGTAACCCGACGCTGCTCGGCCGAAACCCGAGCTGCGCCGGGACGGTCCCATCCGCGCGCCCGGCCGACCGAACGAGGGGGGAGCGCCGCTACGCTGGAGCGCCGAGCCAGCAGTGTCGGTGCCTGCTTCACGGCACCACTACGCCGCTAAAACGCGGCCCTGCCTCCTCCTTCTCCTCCTTCTCGCAGAGTACGAGCGTGTACTGCGGAATTGTGTGCAGCGGTTGTACGCGATGTGGTCGCATAAAGAAAACACGCCGAACGCGAAATGAAAATATTTGCCGCACGGGAACGAGGCGAGAGAGACGCGTATATGCGCGACGTAGCAGTCAGAAATTATAACACGGAAGCTCGCACACGGAGGCTTCACACAAATGCTACCTCGACGGTTGTGCCAGTGGAGCGCACGTCAACGGGCTGCTACACCATTGGAAGAATGTGTGTACAGCTTACCAATGCAGTGCTTTATGTAGCGTACACCAAGCACGGACTTCGAAATTGTTACGTCCGTCCCTGCTGCCGGTGTCAAATCCGTAAAAAAATGTCCATTATTATCCTGGGGAAACCATGCAGTTGGCTGCCACACGTACAGAGGCGTACTGACCGAGAAAGCATGAAAAGCGTGACGGCCTGGTTGCCTCATGAGGGATGGAATGTACTCTGCACTGCGGTTCAGGGCTTTAACTTAGCGGGCATCCCTTCAATAATTCATTTAGGCGAAAGCCTTGAATGACCCATTGAGCAAAACAGCCGGCGTCAGGCGTCCGTAACAGAAACGGCATCGGAAGCCTTCCATAGCACGAGGCGTTCCATCCAGCATAAGTGCGGCAGTAGCGAGAAGTGGTCGTCCATACCAGTGCACCGCAGATGTAGAGAGCGGAAAACGCAGCCGAACGAGCGAATAGGCAAGCAGGAAAATCCACCATCGCAGTCATCTCTCCCATTACACGGCGGAAGGAACAAGCAGCGGTGCAACGCGTAGGAGACAGATGGAAGCCATTCGAAAGCGTTAAAGCGGATCGCGGAGCAGTGTTCCACGCAACAAGATTGCAAAGCCCTTCGACAACGCGAGGCGCAAGCACGGGGTCTAAGGCGTTTAACTGGACATTAAGGCTTCTATTCACAACACTTAAGAAGTTCTTAGGTGTCCTCTGAGTTCTTTAAGTGAAAGCGCATTACAACTCATTCCACGGCCGCGTTCCCATGCACTTCTGGCGGCCGCGGAACGACTGCTGCAGCGGCGCCGCTGTATTGTTCGTTTTAAAGAAGCAATTGCTAATCACCTGCAACGATTCAAGAAGAGGCGCTCAGCTTAGTTATAGGGTTGCTTTCGCTAAACAAATGTAGCAGAATAAATTTTAAATCATGGACAATACAACGCAAGCTACCCTTATTTTCTGAGACCATGCTGCGGCCGCAGGAGCACCTGTATTTGAAGGTAGAGGAGGGGAAGGGGGGGGGGGGGGGGGATAATCACCAGAGATTTCAGCCATAATAGATCAGGAGGCCCCACCTCGCAATGATTATTCACGGCAAGATACATTTCATCTTCACGTGTTCCAACTCTCAGTGCGTCATAAAACTGGTCGCGAGCACTACTAACAAAGTTGGACGCCCAATTCCAGTCGACTTTTGTTCGCAAGTCGACGAAGATCATTTATTGCCGGGTGTAGCCCTGCGTCCGCGCTCTGATTCGTCTATCGCTGTCTTGTTTTGGTTTTTTTTTTGTATATTTTTTTATTGTTCGTTTTCCTTTATTGGCGTCTATTGACAAGCACATGCAAACTTGGAGAGAGTATGGTAAAAAAAAAGATGTGCGCTAAGCAGACGAAGATGAATATACTAAAAAAGAACATATACGAGCGCCAAATATGGCGCTTGTATATGTCGTTTGGCGCCCGTATATGTCATTTGTTCCTACCTACGACTTCGTCTGCTTAACGCCCTATTCCTTTTACCACAGTCGTGAATCAACTATCCTAAGCACAAGTTTCATTAAATTGGGGAAAGTAGCCAAAATGCCTGGTTAAGCCATACCCTCCCCTAAAGCCCCGAATTTGGTAAATTAAAATTGCACAAACAACGACAAAAACTGAGTTTCAACAGCTGTACATCAAATACAAAATCCCACAGTGAAATGAAGAAGACAATTAAAAAAAAGGCGTTTTCATACTTTCTGTACTAATAACCGTATGTATACGCATTTTAAACAAATCATCTTTAGCAATTACTAACGATAATGTGAGTACTTCTGGGTCAAAATCAAAAAGTTGCTGTTCAGTAGGAGCCAATAGACGGAAACCTTATTAAGTTCAGAATTTGCATTCACGGGATCGCGCATATACAGAACTGTACCTTGAAGCCATTGTTAAAAATTTTCTATGAACGGTTTGCCTGTTTTCCCTAATATGACACCATTTATAAATTAATTATCTTCTCTACACCTGATCACTTTTGGCTAACTGTTAGAAAAAGACAGTCTTGTTTTATTTCCACAAGGGCAGATTTTCTGAAGCTCGCACCATTCTTTTCGCATTACAAGTATTCTTAAGATTGGTTGACGTCGTACAAGCCTGGACGAGCAAACAGTAATTTTAATATGAACTGACTAGCAAAATAGAAGCTTTAGATCTCTTTTCTATGAGTATGAAAAACGTGCTTAAAATACTGGCAAAGCAAGTGCATACATGTTACATTTCCTCAGCACAAATGAAGTTCTTTTCAAAAATTACACATAATAAATTCACACAAGCAACGCATGTTAGTAGAGTTTCCTAAAAAGAAAAAAAAAAGATTTCCTCCGCTCTAAACAAAACTCGTTTTGCTTTTTCAACATTTCTACTGTCAGATTTAATGAACTAATACTCGCAGAAGTAGTAATCTGAAATCGGAAATATTACGGTTTAGACTGTGAAATTTCCCTTTGACATATTGTTTTTTTTTTGTCCTTGTACCGCAATTTTACTTGTTGTTTGTTTGCTTTTCATATTTTGCGAATATATTACTTTGTTAACGCAATATTCGCGCATGAATTGTTATTTCCGTATTTTCTTTTTTATTCGCAGTGAACTGATTTCTGCTGTGTAGCCAACCTCCTATGTAATGACCTCCAGAGTGAGGGACTTTCGGGGTATTTTTAATAAAAAATCAATTTAATTCTAGTACATCCCATTTCAGGAAAGATGTGAGCTCACAAAACCATTTATAGAATTTTTTTTTTTTTTGAAAATCCATCCTACTACAGGATACATCTGTACAACCAACGTAATTGCAGTGACATTCGTGAGAGATTGGTTGACGACGCTTTTGATAAGCAGTAAGACTATCGTGGTATATCGGATTATGAACTATTAGCCCATGTAATCTGCAACTGATTACATACATAACTTCCAAACAGTGATAATGATAACTATACAACGTATCACAATCCATTGCATCTGCTCAGTTTATATGTCACATTTTACAGTGTCTGATGCTTTTTTTAATCGAGGAAGTATTCTGTGCCCTCTAGGCTCTTAACTCATCAAAGGGAGAGCTTTAGGGCATGAGAAATTGTTCGTGCTCAAGGCAGACAGCAGCTGAAAGGGTACGGCTAGCACACCCGACAGATAGCAGCATCTCATGACATTTGCAGTCCTGCGTGCGACGACGAAGCCCCAAGTGTTGCACGGAACAGCTGAGGTACCCCCTCCCTTATTTTTCCCCCTGCGCTCCCTCTCCCTCGCACCCGCCCTCCCATATGCACTACACGAAGATTCCGGAAGTTAAAAAGGCAAAACACCGTGGAGACTGTCGCGGCAGTGACTCTGGGCGAAGGCGCTCCTCAGGACGGCGCGATGATGCTGAGTAGAACGCTGTTCTCCACGCGGAGTACTCACTCGCGTACAGCACCCTCTCTTTACTCTGCAGCCCCCTCGAACTATATTGAGGGGAAAAAGAGCGCGTGGCTCGTCATCCCGGAGGCAGCAATTTCACCGTGAAAGGAGAGGAGGGCTTCGCACGAGGGGGCCTCGAACCTCGGCGCGGCCACACCGTCCAGTCAAGAAAGCTCGCTCACCGTGCCTTCATACCACAACGTATATTACTCAGCCGAACAGCCGAAACCAGAACGACGCGTTCCCCTAGTACGGCCGAAGTTGCCCATCAGCAAATACGTAGGCAAAAAAATGGATGAGGAGGCAGTGAATGGGCCTTCTGTTATCAAGGGGGCGCTAGGCGGCGACCACTCATCGCTCGTTGCTGCTCCAACCAGTGGCCCCAGCGGCTGAGCAGCCCGCGTGATCTCCTTCTTGTTGCTTTGTGGGTTTCGACGCCGCCAGAGTTCCCGCGGCCTCCCCCGATTGTGCTGGCGGCTGGAGAGGCTTTCAGCGGCTGCGCCGAGGTTGAGGAGTCTCGGCTGCGCGACCCTGCCAGCTTGCTGTTTTCTTCGGGGGGGCGCGTCTCGTGAATAGGAAGGCATGCGCGGAGGAGTGTTGCGTTTGAGTGGTGACGCCCAGTGAGGGATTAGATTAGATTAAACGTCACTTTGGACGCACAAGGGCCTCGTAGGGCAAGTAGTCCACTTACACGCGATTCACTGATTTCGGGGAGGGGATTTATTGTCAGGGACGATGTAGGTGAAATTAGGTTTCTGGCCAGCATATAAAGGTTTACTCTAGTTTGTAGTATTAAAAACAAACGGTAAGTTTAAACCCGTCTGCATACACGAACACCGCATCACTCACTCACTCACTCACTCACTCACTCACTCACTCACTCACTCACTCACTCACTCACTCACTCACTCACTCACTCACTCACTCCCCTTCCCTTCGCTTCACTTCCCTTCGCTTCCCTTAACCAACCAATGAGCTTCAACTTCAACTTATTCAAACTATTTCATATCCAAATTATTTGCTTTAACTACCCTCTTGTACATCAACCCCCGTATACATAAAATTAAGTTCGCTGCGTATTGCACTAGCACCTCTTAGGTATAACAACAAAAACCTAACAGCACAGCTGTTTCAGTTTTAATGGTTGCCTATAGTACATATGGCACCCGTCCTGAGCAATCGTGCCTGCTACACACCTAAAAATCAAAGTGAAGTTCATACTCTTCGCATTTTCTGCCAGCGTAAGAGCACTTAAAATGCGCCGGTTTGAACACAGATGCTCTTTCTGGGGGAAAATTCGCTATGATTGTAACGACTTGAATAAGCAGACATGAATGCGCACCTATTTACGCCATGCGCGCAAAAAAGAACGTAATGCACACTTGGACATTTTCCACGCAAACAAACGGCTGTCTCCTTCCAACAAAGACAACTTTGTAACTGATTCATCAAAATTGGGTAGCCCGGGCTTAGAGACGTGCGCACGTAAAAATGACTACACATGTTGTGCAATAGTTAATAATTCAAATTTGATTATTTCTTTCATTTGATGTGACTTTATTTTGGTTCCACTTCATTTGACAAGGCCAACAGTGCCATGCTGGGGATTTATTTGAATCAGCTGAAATTTCCTCGCGATCCCAAAGCGCACACGCCCCAAGTTCTGATCGAGTGCACGTTCGTCATCATCATCAACATCCTGCAAGGTTGAAGCCTGCAGGGCGAAGGCCTCTCCCACCGACCTCCAGTAGCTTCCTGTCCTGCGCTGCTCGAGTCCATTCTTAGCCTCTGAAGATATTAATTGGTCTCTTCTTCTTCTAGAACCGCCTCTCTGTACCCACTCTGTTACCCTAATTGTCCACCGGTTGTCGATTTTTCTCGCCACATTGTCGGCCCAAGTCCATTTCTTTTTCTTTACTTGAACTAAGGTATCTTCTACTCAAGTTTGTTCTCATGACCAGATAGCTCGTTTCCTGTCCGTAAGTGTTACTCCTATCATTATTCGTTCCATGGCCCGTTGAGCCGACCTAAGTTTGATTTCCAGTTGATTAGTAAGGCGCCAAGTTTCAGCTCCGTATGTCATCACCGGCAGTATGCACTGGTTGTATATTGTTTTTTTGAGTAACAGAGGTAGCCTACTTTTCTTTATTTGGGAGTGCTTCCCGAGTGCACCCAAACTCATGCCTATTCTGCGCCGGATTTCTCTCTTGGGGTTGGGATCAGCACAGACACTCTGTCCGAAGTAGTTATATTCTTCAGCTTGTTCCAGCGTTTTGTTACATATTCAGAACACGGCGCTTTCGACATGTTTATTCATCACTTCCTTAGATTTATTCATATTTATTTTTTGCCAAACGATCATGCTTTCTGAATTTACTCATGTTTAATGCAAAGGCAGTAAATTTACCATTGAGCGGTAAAGCCTGCACCAGCGTTGGCGTCTGGGGCAGCAAAAGGGCTCCTTGTGAAGTGTTCCATAGGAAGAGACGCTTCATAGTGCGAGCTTCGACTGGTTGCCTTCCACGCCAATACCCCCAGATGTAGGGAGTGGAAGAACGCAGCCAAATGATCAAACAGACAAGCAGCGAAGTCCACCATCGTCGTCAGCTCTCCCGAAAAACGACGGCAAGAACGAGCAGCGAGGAAACGCATAGGGTCAGATCGAAGCCATTCAGAGCAAGGCCCATCGCAGAGCCAAACGTCTCGACTCTCCAGTGGCGAGATTCCACAACCCTTCGACAACGCGAGACGGAAGGCGTCTTAATTCAACATGACATGGGCACTTTTTTAATCCCCCAACCACCTAGTATCTATCCTCCACCGGGAGACCTCTAATGCGTCTACGGTTGTCGCTTTTCTGCCAACCACACCTTCAGTTAACAGTGCAGCTCTGGCGCCCACGCCAGGAAAAGTGAGCAGTCGAAGCAGGAACGTGTGCAATAATGCATCTGCGTAGGCGTCTGAAGGTGCCCCGGCCAAGGAAGACGAAGCGTGCGTGTCTGCCTGGGAGGGAGGCTGCCGGGCGATGTTGACGTCGTCCGCCAACGGCAAGTCTCCATCCAGAGCACGGGGTAGACGCGGCAACGAGGGGGAGGGGGGGGAACCACGCGTGCGACGACGCGAGGACCTTCGGCAGCGTACCGCCGCCGTCGTCAGGACATCCGGGCCTCCCGCGCGGCGGGACTCCGGTTACAATCGATGATAGCGCGGACGCGTTCTCCGTGAACCGAGGGGCCTTTCCTCAGTGCCACTCGCACCGACGCTGCCGCCAGCTATTCACGCGGTGGGCTTCTTGCAGCACCATCCACTAGCTGCTCTGCGCAGAGCTCCTGGAATCATGGCGCTGCCCACATGCAAGGGGCCTGCAAAGATGCTGTCGGTGGGGGAGGCTCTAAAAGTCCTTACGACATCACAATTACGTGATCGGCATCTCTCTTCAACCAGTACTCCTGCGCACGGCAGACCTTCTGCCTTCTATGTGGCAGAGGAAACGGGGACCAGAAACCATTCGTTCACACTATTTTCTGCTTCGTGAAACTGTTTGCGCACGTTCTAAGTTGATTCCCCGCCATGCCTGCGTCTTAAAACGTGTGGCTTCAACATTGGGGTGTTTGTTTGATCGTTAGGCAATCCACCGCCTCCGCGGGAAAATCACGGGTCTTTGTTTAATTAAAATAGGGTGCGCCAAACTAGAGGCTAAAGAGCCTCTAGTTTGGCGCACCCTTGTTCACATCCCGCACACACGAAATTATTGTTTTTTTTTATCTGCCTGATACACAGTCGCCACTCGTATAAGCCCTCCGACGCGGCGCCTATGGCGATAGAGCAACCACCCGTCATTTAAAGTACTTTAAAAGGACACCAAGCGGCGTCAATTTTAGGAAAAGCGATTAGTTTTTCGCTGTCGCGTTATTGGCTCAGATTTTCATGTGGGCTTCGATCCATCATCCAGCAGGTCGATATAACAAGATGAACCGGTTTTGTAACAGCGGCGCCGGTCTTTTTCACCAAAACTACTCTAATCGAAAGAGGAACGCGTGTTTTTTAGAGACTGAAGCCAATTATACATTCTGTTTCACGTTTCCAAGGCGCATCTGGCGCTATATCCCCGATTCATAACACGGAATGCGTCACCACGACGCGGAGCTTAAGGGTCCTAAAATATACGCCAAGGGTTGAGATGAACACCTATTTTCGGGCTCCATTTTTCTGACTAAAAAAAATTGCCACAGCCCGCACTAGTGGTGCAAGGTTGCAGACACAGCAGAGCTGGCGGCTCTTTTCCCTCCGTCGGAGACCCGGATGTTGCACCTAACATGGATTTCCGAACTTGCCGCTGAAAATTCTCCATGACTGGCAGGGCCGGATCGTTTTGTCCGCAGCTTTTCACATCTCTCCCGAAGTGGACCGCGTCAGCACGCGCTAAAATCCACGGCAACCGGCTTCGCGAACTCGGCGTCTGTGCTTCCCTCTTCAGACGCAAACAAACGGGAACTGGCGAGCAGAACAGCACGCGAGAGATCACACCACGAACGCTGACCAGTGTTGTCGAAGGTCGAGCTTGCCGACGCCGGGCGCTCCTCACGAGGCGCACGCCCACGTGTGCTCGGTATTCTTTCTTCGTATTTTTGTGGCAATGCTCGACGGCGGAGCTCAAAGCTTAAACGGTTCTGTTGTTAAAAAGATTTCACCTTTTTTTAAACAAACTTGGTTCTTAGCAAATTCGTGTTTAAAAAATATTGAGGCGTCCTACACGTAACGTAGAGTGCAGATTACAGCTCACAATAACAGTTCAACCCGTTTTATGCAACACAAGTTGCTACGGATTATTAAAAAAAAAACGCCATGTTCATACCACCCATTTAGCGTACCACTGAGTTCGACCTTCTAATCCCTCTGGCTGCCCGTGGATAAAAAAAAATAATAAGAAGCTTCACTCACGTACTCGGATCTCTTTCTACAGGGCGCGTTTTGCTCTTGTATGAACCGAGTTACACCTCAGCTGTGAAAAACGCCCTAGCTGAATCATGGAAAATAAATCAGACGGCCAATAAATCTTTAACCTGGGCCTAAATTTCCCGCACAGTGGCGTTTTAAAATTTATTTTATCAGAAATAGATATACGGCACGAGTTACAATGGAAGTCGTGACCATTGTCGAAAAGAAGAACGTCCCATGCGAGACACCCGAAGCTATCACGTCTACTTGTTGTTAACGTTACTATCAGTGGTTCCTTTACCACAGCCAGCTTGAAATTACAAAATTGAGAGAACGACGATTGGCGCAGTTTGAAGACCGCTCACGCTCAAGCGGGCCGAACGGTGTACACCTTCGTCAAAAACAGCGGTTACCAAGAATGCGGCTTAAGTACCCATCCCCTGTACTCCGCTTCCCGTCTGAATGACACCAAGGAGACGAAAAAAAAAAAACAGAGTTGGAGAGAGAGATGCACCCCATGGATGCACAGTCATGAACAAATGAAACGCCAACACAGAAATATGAACCAGAACACGCAAATAACGCCATTTCTTTCCAAGCAAGTCAAATTGTCGCGTGGCTTGGCTTTATTATAGTAACAAAACTGGGAAATGTTGTATCTTTTCAAATATACCACTACTCTGCCGTTATTTGACCTGCACTACCCATGTTTTTTATATATAATTTTGCATGTTCAGGTTCATTTTTCGTGTTCACATTTAATTTGTCCATGACTCTATTTACAGGTTCATACACTCGGCAACTTTGGTACAGAAGCATTTCGACGTAAATTGAACCACACGTTCTGGATTGCCAGTCGGCTATAGCGCTTCTGACCCCTCTTCCAGCATGAATAGGCGGAAAAAGTGATTGTCATGTTCCAGTTGGTAGTATTCCCGACTCTGCAGAGTCTGTGGAGCAGAAATCAAGCTAAAAGGGTAACGTACAAGAGTCAAGAACGTCTTACGAAGTACAGTGCTAGAAAGTATCTAGCCAAGTAGTACGTCCAACTATTGAGGACTTTAGAAACAGGAAGGAAAACACTAAGGTAATTTTTTTTTTTCATTCTTCGGTCCCGCAACGAATCTTTTGGACATTCATATCCAAAAATGTTTTATTTTCACCCCATGAATCCCTACTTCGACTAAGGTCCTATTTAGATTACGGTCCTACCTCGAATGCACTTAGGAAGCCGTGGAAGAGGAAATGAGGCGTACGCCTGCCGCTCACCTTGCCGTAGCGGCCGGCGAAGGATCCGGTGAGAAGGGAGTGGAAGATGATGATGGTCTCGTCGAGGTCCCAGATGAAGACCCGCTCCAGGCTGTGCTCGGGGTCCGGAGAAGGGTTCGCCTGCCGCCGACCCCGGCCCCGCCCGCTGCGTCCTGCGTTGGTGACAAATTGAGCGATCAACCTCAGCCGAGTTGAGGACATTTTCTCCAAGAAACACAACCGCCTGCATTTCCTCCAGAAACCTTCCGACATCGTACGGTGCCTTGACACCTTAATGCGAGCGATCGAATCTTTGGATGATAAAACAGACGGTGTTGTTCGCCACCCCCCCACCCCTCACACACATACACCCACACCTGCATTTTCTAATCGATGAAAGAAATCAATCCTTTTCAAACAATTCAATTTTGAGCGCACGGGCGGTATTCTTACTTTGAAAAGGTTTGATTTTTCACTCCCGGACCTGACGCGTGATCGTGGCGCGACCGTAAGTAAGTCTACGTTCCACAGCACGTGGGAACCGACTGCTATCCCAACAGGCCCTTACAGATAGCCGCACGAAATCGCCGGCCCATCTAGAAGCTGAAGACTCAGCAGCGCACCTTTTTTGAACGGGGACGAAACAGAGAAGCACAGAACACAATGCTCGTGCACTTCTCTGCTTCGTCCTCGTCCTAATAATGTGTGCTGTTCAATTTTCAGGTTCTGATCACCAAATAGCCCAACAACATGCCTCTGGTAATAAATACTAAATGGGCTTTGAATTAAAAATATCGAAGTCTTATTTTTGGCTGTATCGTGCCCTATGCTTCATGTAATCCATTTTTGACTGTGTGATCGAAAACTTAGTTTATCTGTAATATATCGACATTTTGTTTGTTCGTGCAGAAGTTGCACAGGCAAAAAAAGCTACGAATCCACTGAAACCAGCCCTTCAAACCCACCCATGTGCCGTCATAACCAAAGGTAGCAAATCGGCGAGGAGGCTGGCTCGATGAAAACGGCGCTTTCGAACCGACTTTCGTGGTGAAAAATTGCGAGTGTATTCACGGAAAAACTCTTAACGTGGCCTACGCATCCTGTACTTTATTTCGGTAAGGTAATGGAGAATGTTCTTAGTTTAATTTTCTTTCCCTTTTTTAAAGGAGTCATGAAGAGAAAACACAAGTTTGGTTCATTCAAAAGATTGTCTCGTTAGAATCATACTGACACCACTTTTAACGTAAACTTCGCTCAAATAAGCTACATAATTAGGAAAAACGGGAATGGTCATGCGACCCACCAGCTCATTGCCCGCAACAGAACCTATGTCGTCACATGAGCTAAGCTCTGCGATTGGCGGAGGCTGGCAGAAGCAGACGCAAATTAGGTAGAACTTACAAACTAGACGAACGAGCGATTTGCGCTTAAATTTAGGGCACATTCTTTACAAAGCAATAAGAATGATGGGACAAACAGTGCAAGTTACGAAAGCACATGTAAACATAGAAGTACTGATGCGTTCTGCTGTTCGTACTGCGCACAGCATGCTTGGTTTCGCTGCACAGCACTACGGGGCTTGGGGTTGTCTCAGACGACACTGGCCGATTGACGCAAGCAACGGTGTCTTACGTGACCCCATTTGTCGAGCGAGCACTGTTTCAGGGAACGAATATTTTCTCCCAGAACAAAAACAAGGCAGGTTTAAATGCGGGCAAAAACAAACCAAACGCTTGCCATGGTATGGTGGCGCCATCTATGTTACGGAACGTAAAGAAACGCGGGAACAAACCAACACCGCTGTACAGGGTGGAGACAACCTTTGAACAGCCCCGTGCCGCCGCAATTGGGCCAACGGGCTCAACGCGTTATTCTTTTCGTTTCCCACGAGACCTAGCAACGCGAAACAGACAATATGATTCAAACTTCTTCAGTAAACCGCGTTGCGGCGATAATTTTAGCGCGGTTTTGACACAATGACTTGCTTCGGCGGCGAGCGAGCAACCGAAAATGGCGGCGCCAGCGTATACGTGTCTCCACCCTGTACGGCGGATGCGTGAATGAAGGTATTCTAGGCTGCAGAGCGGTCGGTTTCAGTGATGTCACTTGGGACCACGAAAACGCACGATTGAGCGGGAAAATGAAAATTTTAACCTAAATTGTTTAATTTCTCAGTGAATAAAGCACCGTTTGTATCCGGACAAGCGCTGGGGGCACTATAAAACACGAAATCTTTCGAATAAAACCAACTTGCATTTTCTCTTCATGGCTCCTTTAAGGGGAGGGGGGGGGGGGCGTAAACCTTGTAGAGTTGCACGTGGGCTAAGAGGCGTGCCGTACACTAGATGAGTACGGATTAATTTTGAGGCTATGTAATGGAATACTCCAAGAATACGATGAATATAAGATATTGGACGAGTTGTCCACAAAAAGACTGCCGGGAATTTTAAAGCTAAGCATAATTTTCCTTGCCAAAGCGGTAGCCTACCAGTCGGCTAGATGAGACAATATGGCCGTCGGTAGAATATTTTTATCTTCTCCAGACCAACACGTGTCAACCTGCATTCATAACCGTATGCCCGCACTGGGAAGAGGAAAAAAAACGCCTCCAAATGTAAAAACACTCTCAAAAACCAAGAATATAATAGAGAGAGAGAGAGAGAGAGAGAAAGGGAAGACCACACGGTTGTCGTCCCACGAGTGGTACGCTACAGGAGAATTTCTAAACCAATACGGCACCCGAAAAGGTCAAGTGGCACCCCATGATAGGAAACGGGAGGAATTCTCGAGAACGAGCTCTCGGAATAAAAAAAACAAAAAAAAACCGAGTAGGAATGTCGTGATCGGAAATGCATCGGGGAGCATGCGGGGGCGTCATTCGCGTTTCGTAAGAGCGAGTGCAACGAAATTAGTTCGAAGTCGCGGGCTCACCTTTCTTGGCTCCGCCACCGACGGGTTCGCACTTTGCGGGCGGGGAGGGGCTGCCGTCGGCGCCGTACTGGCCGTCCACTGCGTCATCGGAACCAGCACCGCTCCGTATATGGGCATTCCGGGGAAATTCATTGTTTTTTTTTTCTCTCTCTTTTTTTTTTTTTTTTTGACAGCGAATCTGTACATGTCTCGGTTTCCCAATATAAGGTGCGCCGATAAATGGACTTTGAAATGGAAATTTTTGAGGATGAAGTATGGTTACAGAAAACCGATCGTTTAGTCGAAACTATCCCGAAACAAATAATATGACATTACGCTGAATTTAATTTACTTGTTAAAATTAGTGCGCAGTGAAGTTGTAAATATTGTGGAATTCCCGGATTCTGCCAATAATGACTGTGTATGCGGGAGTGGAAGAGACAATCCCATGCATAAAACGCAGGCCAGTACATGCCCGATTACGTACAATATCACTATAGTGCGTTTATTTATGCTGACAACCGGTGCATGCGCCGGTTATCAGTATACATCTGCAGATGTATGACTCTTACACGATTGTAATTAACGGATAAATGATGCGGTTACTCCTAGTATATCGAAAGCTTTTCTGGAGCTTTGATAGCATTGGGATACAGCTCAGTACTTGTAATATTACGAGAAGATCGCAGATATACTTCCAGGCACGAAAAAATAGACGACGCCATTCCGCCACCCGAAAGTGGACGTCCAGCAGAGCTGTTGCAAACCACTACACCTGCTGATCGGGGAGGGTATTAAATGTTCCTCGTTGTCTTGGCTGGCTTGTCGCCTGCACTCGGCCTCTCTGGCGGCAAATTCTGGGTCGCGCTCAGCGTTTTGGTCGAGAACTGCTGGGTCCTGCCCAGTCTGACGCATGCGCTAACCCTGGAATGACGCCAACACCCTCCCCTATCGAGAGCAGCTGCAAAACTAATCTTTTCCAGTACACATGTTTGGGGTGGCGGGGAGGGGGGGTCAGATTGTTCACCGCTGCTTTATCATCCATCATACGGTTTAGATGCTTGTTTTGTGGGTTTTTTTTAGACGAATACCGAGCTCTATGTTGCACGCCTGATTAGCCTGACGCATGCGCTCGGCGTCTTGTTCGAGAACTGCTAGGTCCTCCTGCCTGGGTTATTTCTTTGCGGCACAAAATTTTCCGACCAACGAGAGGCTAACAGCTTCGCTGTAAAAAAAATGGTAGCAAGCTCCTTCCCCTTCAAAAAACACCAGTTTTCTGTCGTAACCGCTTGAGTCCCACAAGTTCGGTCGTGATTGCTGATGCTCGAAAGGGTGTGATGCTGTTACAGAAGTTCGCACGCAATGACGTTTCCCTACAAGTGCTTCAGCCTTGCCAAAAAAAATTGCGCACATAGACACCAAAAGCAACTTGGGCATGCTTTTTTAAGATATTTAGAACAACAGGACATGTAACTGCCATGAGTCGCTGCCGCATTGTAACCTCAGCGCTTACCGCTTTCTGTTTTACGTCTTCAAGTACACTTCCATTTTATTACGCTTTTGTCACTCAGTCTTTTTTGCCCTTCCCTGCTCGCTTTATTATGCAATAAGAGGAGATTAAAAAACGCAAGCGTCCAATCCCATAAATTATGGCAGCGAGGACTGCCGTATTCAAATGAACGGGAAGGAACAACTAAAATAGCGGATACAACTGGTACACGCTCGGACATGGAGAGACCGCCTATGTTCGCTCCAGAACCTCCGTAATTGAACATTCAAGGATGCTGCATAACACAGGCGTGCTACCAACGCTCATGAAGTGCAAGCAGAGCAGCGCACACATTTAACGTTCCCGTATTTTGCACCCCTGCCTGCAGGGCTTAAAGGGCTGAAACCACATCATTTACAAGGCGCCGATACCGGTTGCGTAGAAGGGCACATGGGGCACATCTATCTCCCGAGGTCGTAGCGAAATTGCGCACACCGCTATATATACAGGCAGCTTAGACATGAGTGAACTTTCGTTGACGGGTCTACAGTCGGAATAAGTCGAGAAGTGTCATAAATTGAGCAGTTGTGATCGCACAAGTACACACATAAAGTGCTGGCCGGAAACGTCCCACAGGGCATGGCGATGCGCCGAGCCATCAGCTCGATGTTTAGTCAACAGCCGAGGAAGAGGCAGGCGCTTATTTGGAGGATGCGCTCAGAAGTGCGACATGGTCTTAAGCAAGTTGGAGCCGGCACACTGGCTCCATTTAGGTTCGAGTAACACCCTGGCATATCCATTTACAAAACGCCCCAACTGAGTGGTCGCTCAGAGCGTGGAGATGTTTCCTGAACACTGCTTTTGCGCGGAAGAAAAACTAAATAAAGCGAGGCTTGCATCAAGCCCATTTCTTCACACGATGCGCGCACTTTTAGTTAGCACGTTGAGGCCGTGAACTATGCCGGCTATATCCAACGCAGTGGCCATGCGTAGATACGAGAGTTATCTGCAGCGCTCGCAATATTCGGTACTGCACAGCACTTTTTATCAGTCAGCGACGTTCAGCCTGTCAGCTCCTTCTGTCGATTACTCCGAGAGCCCGGAGAGAGCAAAAAAAAAAAATTGTTTGTCCTTTTACCATCCACCGCAACGTCCTCGGTTTGGGGTACCATGTGAGCTAGGTCGTGGCTCGAATGAAGATCTAATGGGAGAAACTAGGGTTTGAGAATTTAAAGCGCTTAATAATAGTAAAAACTGAGGTTGCAGTGGATCAGGACAGAGGAGTACGGAGAGAAAACGTCTGATGTGGTGCACAGGCGTGGGGCGACTCTCCTGGGCGAAGGTGCGTACACGTGAGGGAGTGAAAACCTGAACATAAACACTCGCGTTGAGTCTGGCGTCGCGTCATGTTTTCGGGCATAACACACCCGAGTCAGGGGCGCGTTCGTGCTCTCGAGGAGCTCAGATTCTCGGCGCGACCGTGGCCGTAAATTGCGGTTTGCCTGTGCGTCTTCGGGAGGCAGCTTCGGTGGTGTCGAGTGGCTAAGCGCCCCGTGGCCGACCATTTTCGTTTCTCGGTGGAGAGAATTCTTCGAATCGTCGGAGCTAGCTGACACGCCCCTCCTTAATTTTGTGCCTGTCCTCAGGCACAAGTGTCCGCGTAGTTCGATTTCAGTTCGTGTCCAGAAACACAGTGGTCAGATCCACCAGTGCGGGTTCGACGTCGTTCGTCACCACTGGTGCGTTTCGTGCACTTTGCATCTCGTTCGTCGGGGCCATGTCCACCAATCCGGGTGCGTTGTCGTTGGTTGCGTGGACTGGGGCCGGGATAGCATGTGCGTAACATGTCCTAGGTACTGGCTCGGTTGGGTTCCGCGCTCTGAGCGTTTCGTCCGTGAACTCCACCAATTCGGGTACGGTACCGTTCGTGGGCAAGGGCTGGACCGGAGGAGCGGGTGCCAGGTACGTGCAGCGTTCTGGCTCGTGCGCGCTGCGTACGTTGCGCGTCGCGTTGCTCATTGCCGGAAAGACCTGCACGTGGGTGATGTAGCTCGTCGGTTGGCTCGGTGTCAAAGCAGCGGGTGTTCGTGATCTCGCCAGGAATTCACTGATCTTCGCTTGCGTTTTCGTAATCGTGGCTATCACCTCGGAGAGCTCCGGTGAGTAGGCAGTGCACCTTTTTGCATGCGTCGTTTCGTTCGTGTGCGTGTCGTTGTGCGTGCCGTTGTGCGTGCTGTGCGTCTCCGGACCAAGGTGTGCGTCGTGTCGTTGAAGGCTTGCCGCTGGCTCTGGCACCGTGGGACACGTGTGGCCGACTCTCGTCAGTTGTCTCAAAAGACGTTCTCATTCTCCACGAAGCCTCCCGTTCTCGAATAGCGCCGCTTGCAGGTTCGTCTGCCGTTCGTCGTCGTAGGCAGCCTGAAGTATCGTTGGCACATTCGTTCGTTTGGAGAGCTGGCGACGTTTTTCGTTGTCCTCGATGAGACGCGAGACGATGTCGTCCTTACGGTCAGAGCAAGGAGCCCTCGTGACCGTAGTTCGTTCACCAACTGCTGTTTCTTCGTTGAACACAGGACGTCGCGTTCCGTTGAATTCAGCAGCGGGTCGATCGCCGTTGACGTGGAGTCTGTCGTTGCCCCTCGTCTGCGTGCACTCTCGTAATCGTGGTGCGGTTCGTCCGCGTCGTTCGTCTCCTCGTCCGCTCGTTCCGTGGCGTCAAATCCTGATCCTGTCGACTGCGCCATGTGAGCTAGGTCGTGGCTCGAATGAAGATCGAATGGGAGAAACTAGGTTTTGAGAATTTAAAGCGTTTAATAATAGTAAAAACTGAGGTTACAGTGGATCAGGACAGAGGAGCACGTAGAGGAAACGTCTGACGCGGTGCACAGGCGTGGGGCGACTCTCCTTGGCGAAGTGCGTACATGTGAGAGAGTGAAAACCCGAACATAAACACTCGCGTTGAGTCTGGCATCGCCTCATGTTTCACACACCCAAGTCAGGGGCGCGTTCGTGCTCTCGAGGAGCTCAAGATTCTCGGCGTGGCCGTGGCCGTGAATTGCGGTTTTTCTGTGCGTCTTCGGGAGGCAGCTTCGGTGGTGTCGAATGGGCTAAGCGCCCCGTGGCCGACCGTTTCCGTTTCTCGGCGGAGAGAATTCTTCGAATCGTCGGAGCTAGCTGACAACCACATGCGACTCCTTGTTATTTATTTATTTATTTATTTATTTATTTATTTATTTATTTATTTATTTATTTACATTTCTAACTCATGTATATTAGGCTATATTCAGCTATGTTCAGCTCATTTTCGTCATTTTCATTCATTAACATTTTCTTGTATGCAGATCACCTCTCAGTATCCATGCACTGATAGTCTGGTGGTATTTTTTCTGTGCCATCTATTACGCTCTGTGCGCTAGCCTGCCAAAAGAATTAGGTGCTCTTCACAACGGCATCTTTCTACATCTCTACAGCCCAACGACTCTGCTTTTGCCTCCCGTCTCCCTCCTCCCCATCTTCCGTCGTGTGCCCTCTCTTCAGTCACGGAGTAGCGGCTTTCATACTCAAAATGGCAAAAAATTAATTCATGTAATGCACTGAAACGAAGCGTTGCGAGAGGCGGCGGCAAAGAGGCGGCGGCAAATTTACATTTAAAAGTTTCATAGGCGTAAGTACCTACGTGAAAATTATCACGTTTCACTGGAACCGCTTACATGCTACGAACTGTTCTAGTTTTGTTTTCCACTACCTAGGTATGTAGTGTTTTTAACCTCGTTCTCGCTTTAATCTCGAGCGCAACGCTCGCACGACAGGAACAGTTGTGCTATCGCATGAGTAAAACATGTAGTTTAAAGGAGCCATAAAGACAGAATACAAGTTTGCTTCATTAAAAAGAGTGCTTTGTCCGATAACAACAGTACCAATTTTATCGCAAACTTCGAACAAATAACCGAGATATTCAAGAAAACATAGAAAGTAGCGCCAACTCCTCAGTCACTTTCCGGTTAGTTCTCTATGACGTCACAGCCTTGTTTGTGCGATTGGCGGCCGCCACTGCCATGAAACGTACATGAGCGACTTTAGCGTGCCTCTAGATCCCCCTGATCGTTCTGCTTGAATGCTAACGTGCAGTTAACGCACTAATAACTATGTTTTTAGAGCTGGCCGAAATTATGTTCCTCCTGCCTACATTACATCAATGTGGCGCAAAATTTGAAAGCTTTTTTCCATATTTTTTCGGGTAAAATAAAATCTTTTTTCATGGCTGGAATGTAGCTGAGTGAAATACCAAATGATAGGTCTATCAAACTGAAGAAGGCTGTATTTTATCTTCAAGAACGTCACATGACTCAGATCAGGTTGAGACACAATACAATCATCCTTAAATACAAATTCACCAAATTCCCAGAAAGCGTGGCAGATTCCATTGGGTACCCACTAAATTAACCGCTTCGTCGGAACTGCCCGTCCGGTTTTCTTTCGGATATCTGGCTACCGTGCACAGAAAAAAAGCTGTATAGAGACCTTCTTGACACCACTTTGCCGACTCCTTTGTGCAGATCCCTGTACAGTGCAGGGCCAGGACAAGGTATATGTCAGCGTGTGAAAAAAATGACTGTCCCGCCTTATGTAAAGTCTTTTTTCTTTAAATTACACGAGGGAGTATTACCTGTTAAAACTTGGATGATTCAAAAAGGTTTCTTTGTTCCCTGGGGCCCTGACTGCTTGGTTTGTAAAAAGCCAGAAACAGTAGAGCGCGCATTCATGGGCTGTTGGGACGGGGTTTTCCTGTGGGATGTTTTGCAGAGAACACTAAAAAAGGATTTCCCGATGGATAGCCATGGAATCAGGTTCTTGGCCGTTGAAAACTACTGCGGTGTCCCGTATGATCTTTTGTTGTTGCTGGCCCTGCACAGTAAATGGAAATCTCGAATGGCAGTTCGCCATAATGATGTTGATGCGAGACCGAGCAGAGAGTTGTTCTGCCAGAGTGTACGGGATATCTTAGAAGTCTATAAAGCCCAACCATCTCCACCTGACTGGTAAAATGTGTTGGAAAGCGTGGCATGGCTTCGGCCATTTTAATAATCGCATACTAGCAAGGGACGTGCTGGTGTCATTTCACGCTTCGTAATGCTTTTCCTTGTTCGTATTGTGTATGCCGAAGACAGGCAATAAAGAGAGAAAAAATCAGGGTAGCGTGGCCGAGCGGTCTAAGGCGCTGGTTTAAGGCACCAGTCTCTTCGGGGGCGTGGGTTCGAATCCCACCGCTGCCAGAATTTTTTTTTTTTTCAGTTTCAGGTTCGTGTTGGCTGTAGTTTCGGTCACCATTCGATCCCTAAGCGTCACAACGACTTGAAATGAGGCTAAACGCGTAACCGCTTCCAAACGGCCTTTGCGAACAAAGATGGCGATAGATTATGAATAGACAGACCCAAATGCACGTTGTTTTTTTTTTTTTATGTACACGGGACGCCGTATAAAACGTTGACTGATTGAGCGGTAACCGAAACTGCGGGCTGAAAAAAAAAAAATCGGGCAGCGGTGGGATTCGAACCCACGCCCCCGAAGAGACTGGCGCCTTAAACCAGCGCCTTAGACCGCTCGGCCACGCTACCGAACGGGAGCTGCTGCGGCGTTACTCAAACCAGAACACTTGTTCCACTTTCTTGACCTCTGTCGGCCGCTGTGCGAATGGTGACCAAACAGTTACGGAAGGAGCTAGGCTAAAGCACTCTCTTTTTCTAGTGTGTGCTTTTTGCGTCCCGTACGTTTACTGCTTGCGGACTTGGCTTTCTTTCTCTTCTTTTGAAAGGTTGGGGGGAGGTTGGGGGGAGGGGGGGGGGGGGGCGGAAGGAAATTTTCTTATTTACAGAACTAGTAAATAACTGCGGAAACCTATTTTGCGGTTCACTGTCCTTCTGTTCTTACTTTGCGGTGATTGGGGTGCGATTTTTATTCTTAGGCTTAGCGCTGATTTTCAAGGTACCCTAGTATGAAGTTAAATTTATTTATTTATAAAAATTCAAGTGAACACCGTCTCTACTGCATGCAACGCAATCACAAGGGGCCTCATGAGAATAACCAGCGTGCCCCTTGGTTATGGGGCTGCATAGGGGTATCCGTGCATCAATCAATCAATCAATCAATCAATCAATCAATCAATCAATCAATCAATCAATCAATCAATCAATCAAGTTTGCTGTGCTTTCTATACCTTCGAATCGAATGGGGAAAGAGGAAAAATCCTGAATTTTTGTTTTCGCGCCTTCAGTGAGTAAAATTTAGCCGTGCTCAGGCAGATCTACAGGATAAATAGTAATTTCGCGCTGGCAACTTGCGCCAGCCGGTGTCTTCGCTTTTACCCCCTGAGCCGGGAGCTGATTGTTCGATCAAAAAAGTTGATCTTCAATGACCGTAAGTTGCTTTCCCTCGTGCAGCAAGCAGTACGAGTGGGTATTGTCGAATCGCTGCTCAGATCCTTGCAAGGAGGGCTTCCTGTTATGCCCTTCCAGCCATGCGGGAAAAGCGCTTTGACGCGGACGCATCAAACAGGGCGCTCAGTAGCTTCTTCGCGGGGCCAGGCAGGCAGTGTCGTCGGCCACTCCTACGGTAGGGAACATGCCTCCGGTGGTGAACTTAGCCTTAGGCGAGTGGGAACAGTTGACTATGCAATTTTCAGTCCGCCTCAGCAGCCATTTTGTGTCAGCACGATCATGGGCCACCTCTGAACAGACGTTCACATTGGAGAAAAAATGGCCAAGAAACTTCACACCAGAGACGCCAAGAAATGGGGTGTAAGAACTGCGAATCCAGCATGGCAAACTGGAGTTTGGCAGAAAGCAGCACATGCATTTCGACTAAAGGCATTGCTGGTCCGGTCTGTGACCATTCGTGGGACGTCCCAACCGTTTTGTAGGCCGTAGTTGTGCTCCTTCTATCGACCCTGTTCACTTCCACACACTGGGTAGGGCACAACCACAGGCGGTGATATGGGCAGACAGTTGTCTGGCGTCGTTCCTATTAGATGCGAAGCATCTCATGCTCGGGGCTGTGTCCCTCCCTCCCTCGTTGTCGTTGTCCGCCGTCCGCACTCTACTGCGGATGCGCGTCTCTTCAGCCCCGTCAGCGTTTGGGCTGACGTCAGCGCAGTCCACTATAAAAAGAAATAGTTAGGCGGCGCCCGGTTTCGATCCCACGACTCTCTGGCCGCAACGGGAGGTACGTGGCGCTCTTCCCACTGCGCTACAAACCGAGACGGGAGCATGTGCTACGAACGCGCCTTACGTCCTTCACTCATTCAAACTACGACAAGAAGCTACTGATACAACGAAGGCACGCGAAGCTGAACATAGTAACGTGTTTCCGTAATCACCGTCAACTTGATTTCGTGTTTGATAAACAGTATATTCTTTTTTCCCCTGTGCTCATACGCAAACCAGTCCTGAATAGTTCGTGGGAAATCCAGAACTGTTCTCGCAATAGAAATTCTGTGGGTAAAAAAAAAAAAGACTACTGAGCTGCCGTGGAACAGTTGTGTGCATTGCAAAATGGCAAATACAAGAGACCGAAAGATCTAGATCCCGCCCCGCTAGCTGCGTCCTGCTGCACAGCCAGACGCTTGAAAGCTGTATGCACTGAGCACGGTCTGCATGGAACTCTGCGTTTTCCCGGCTGCCTTAACTGAAACGCACAAGGGGCATTGTGTTCTTACTCAGCCGGCAACTCAGTGTCGCCGCTATTGAAACGTCCGAGCTGAATTTCTCCTCTCGGGTTCGAATACAATGCGTTATATTTCAGGGCGGAAAAAGAAAACGTCATTGTCAATTCAATTTTTTATTATTTATTGTGTTTATTAATCCATTTAATGTGACTTTTTCATTTCCCGCTTTCGCATCTACTGCAATGTAGTATTATGCTACACACGTCATTCATTATTTATTAATTTGTTTCCAATACTGTAAACCGCATTCAGTTTGTTAGACCGTGGGATGGATTCACACGTGCACCCGCCGAAGTCCCTCAGTGGCTAAGGTTTCGTGTGCTGAGCACAAGAACGCGGGTTCGATTGCCGGCCGCGGCGGCCGCTTTCCTGATGGAGGCGAAAAGTGAACACGTCCGTGTGTGCGAGATTCCGGCGCACGCCACGATGCGCCTCATCGCCTGCGTCGCGTCGGCGCGTTGAACCTCGTCATCAATCAAATCCCACATGCAAGTCAGAAACGACAACAAAGATACGCTCAACGCATGCATGCTTTCCATTGTTTTTCTCGAACGTTTAATCATGTTGGTATGAAGTACACGTGAATCAAGGTTATTCCAATGAAGTATGCTTGTTTTACTAAAAGGAATGGTAGAAAACAATGGCGATTGTCGGGACATACTCCGCTGTAGCATGATCGAGGGCAATTTCTACGAGCTAAGATTATTCCAAGGAAGCGCAAATAAACCTCGGATCCAAGTTCAATCTGTCATTAAGAAAATGGGACGTAAACGTTAATCCGCAGGGCAAGTTATGACAAATGAGCACGTGAAAGCAATAACGTTACCGTCTGTATCCTTTGATAAACTGAGAACGAATACGTTCTAGCTAATTTAGCAAATACAAGTGGTGCGAATCCCATATTGTAACAGCGGTTACAAGTAAGAGGTAAACTCTGTTTATTCAACGAGGCGAACTTGTGCCCACAAGCAATGAGCTCCTGCAACCATTCCACGGTCCTCTTCCTCTTTCTCCGCCGTTTGGAGCGCACTCATCGTCCTCTTCCCTGTCTTCGAGCAACGCTTAACGGCCAAATTGGAAGGTACACCGCCATGGACACGGCGGGAAGTCAAACTGTACCACGGGAGTTGCTGCGATTTTATACCAGCGTGCTCTAATGTTAGCCGCACAGTTGTTTCGTACGCTTTTATTTTCACTATCTTGGCGCCTTTTTTTTCGATTTCGCCTTGAAAGAGCAAGCTTGTACCCGTCTTAGTACACCTTTAGTCAAGGAAAGCAAATTATCTTTCCCTCTTATGCAGGCTGCGTCGAGGTAGTACTGAACACGTTGCCACAGTTTCACGGCAGTCCAGGATTTAATCTGAATTACTTCAAATCTTGAAAAGCACGAGCAAAATTTGTCCTTTCTCGCGTCCCCGTGCCAAAACTTGACCACGATACACACTGCTCGGCGGACGGCTGCTGTCTAGTTTACTGCGCCATCAGTGCGCATTACTGCACGGCCTGATTTATATTTACCTTTCCTTATTTTCTTTTTTCTGTCGCGTCCACCAGAAATGTGGAGGCGTGACCCCTTTACCAAGAAAATTTGCAAGAACGGAGAAAGATTGACTTATACCACGTGTGTAACCACCTCTTTACTACGCAAACACGTGCCGACTAATTTTCGCTGCAGTGAAGCGCATTATGCTTGTCTGGCTAAATGAGGCTACATGGGCGCCAACAAACTTTACCATCCCTTCCTAAAGAAAGTTGAGAGAAGCGGGAAAGCTTTCTAACATCAAAAGTGCGTCAAAAACTTCGTTAAAATGGCGTCCAACCTTCGCTGAAAGGGCGTCCAATCGATCGCAAAACCTTCGAAGACCCAAATCGCAAAGGAAGAACGAACCCACGCGACGATTCTTCGTGCACAAAGTAAACGCATCTACGAACGATCTCAACGTACACCGATACGTGGTTTATGAGATAAAGGTATACTACTGTGCTCCTTCTTCATGATAGGTGCGTGTATTGCCTTATCTATAACCGTTCCTTTTTCGCGACTTTCAAGAAACAGTTTTGACACAATGGGAGCCCAGTCACACGTGCGCGCTGGGTGTCCAGAGATTCTATCGGAGCTTTTCGGTCGACCAGCTGGTGTATGAGGAGATGCATCCATTTTTTCACAGGACGTCCTCAGTCCCACTAAGATAGCTTGGCGCAACCCCGCTGACAGCATGCTTTGACAGACGCATCAGCGTGCGATGCTCTCTGTATGTATGACCGCGAGGTCACAAATGGCAGCACGTACCGTGCTGCTGTTGCGAGGGCGGCAGCTGGGCCAGCTGGTACGTGGAAGGCGCCAGGGGCGAGGCGCAGGCCGCTGCGGCGGCCGCGGCCGCCTGGACGTAGTTGTACCCCTGGGCGTAGTAGGGGTATCCCTGCGCCGCCCCGTAGCCGCCGTAGCCGGCCGAGTAGTCGAGCGCCGACTGCGCCGCGCTCGCCCCGCCGCCCGAGGACGCCGAACCACCGAAAGCGCCGCTCGCGTACCCCGAGCCTGCGTAGCACACACACGTAGAGGACGCACGTTCAGGCGCGGATTCTTCGCACCCTTGGTAGGCGAGGCGGCGCTTACCGTACGCGTAGTGCCCCTGGGCCGCCTGGGTCGAGGGACTCTGGGTGCCGTTGGTGGCGGCGAAGCCCCCGGCACCGTACAGGTACGACTGGGCCAGTTGGGACTTGGCCTGGCCCGAAGATGGGGCGCCCGTCGAGCCCTGCCGGGAGCCTGCGACATGCATCCCTCCGCGACGTGAGCACGAGCACGGTCTAGCTCTACGTGGCGCACGTCGGTCACCGGCTTAAACGGGCGCCTATTACAACCACACTATTCTCGCGTGCACATCCTGCTCCCTCTACAAGCACCTATACCAGCACTGTATCCTCCGTCTCATCCACTAACACTTAGTCTACCCCCCCCCCCTTCCCCCCACCAAATCCCTCCACCGAACCCCACTCTTCGGCGTGGGAGCCCGACAACGTCATCGCCGACTAAGTCATCGCCCAGGCAACACACACAGAACATTGGGGACAAAGGGTCACGAAGCAGCGCATACGGCCTGTTGGACCGGGGAGGTTGGCCACACTCCCCCACGCGTCTATTTTGGGCTCAATGAATGTTCATTTCCAACAGACAGAAACGTGGGCTGGAAGATGCGAGCAGGACGCGTGCATACTTGACCAAAAGTGACCAGGCGCCAACCCGCTCGTCGCCCATGCCGAAAATTCCCATTTCGCCCTTCTCGTGCAGCAAGCTAGCCGCCTTCGCTAACCCTTAGGTTTCACTCGAGGTTGAAGGTTATTCTCTAAATCATTTCATGCGCTAGGCAGAAGTTGGATTGGCCTGAACCCTTACAAGGACTGCATATTTACTATTTAGGTAACAACCCGGTTGGGAAGCTAGGCTGCTATTGACTTACGCATGCTGACAGCTCAAAACCGCGGAACAAGAAGGCAGGGCTTGGTAATAACGAGGCATTGGAGAGGTGCTGATCCCAGCCACGAGAGAGAAATATGACGCAGAATTGGTATGGGTTGAGGTGCACTCGTCAAGCCCTCCCAAAGTAATTAAAAATAAGCTAGCTCTGTCAGTCAAAAGAAGAACATACAACCAATGCATACTGCCGGTGACGACATACGGAGCTGAAACTTGGCACCTTACTAAAAACTGGAACGCAAGCTTAGGTCGCCTCAGCGGAACATGAAACCAATAGTGATAGGAATAACATTTACGGACAGGAAACGAGCTTCCTGAGTCAGAGAACAAGCAACCACCACGGTAACCGAGTGGATACCGAGGGATGGGTCCAGAAGAAGCGAAAGGCTAATAGCTCGATGGAGACACGAAAAAAAAAGGAAATTAAGGGGGAAAGAATGGACTCGAGCAGCGCAGGACAGCAGCGGTTGGAGACAGATGGGAGATTCTTTCGTCCTGCAGTGGCCCTAACTAGGCTGTTGATGATGATGACGATCACGAAAGAGGCACTCACGAACAGCTAGCATGAAGAACATACGGCATAAAAATGCACAGAGAGAGAGAGCTCCAGTTTTGTGCGAGCTTACAGAACGGAAATTGTCCTCGGTCGTCTTTTGAAAAGCTTTGTTCTCAATGAAAGACAGTTACTAGGTGAGTGAAGTAGGTTCCCCACAGGTGTAAATATCGCAATGATTTCTCTTGAACGGCTCTAGGCGGCTAAATGCTCTAGGCAAGCAGGCTCTGAGCAGTTAAATGTGTTCAGTGACGTTCTCCGTGCTACCTGCAGCTATGAGTTTTAGACATTTCTCGCAGAATGAGCAGTTTTAGTTCTTCCGAAGTGTGGCCGAAATGTATTAAGTGCATCGTGACCAATTTTCGCGGGTTTGCTTGAGATATTTGTGATGTCGAATTTTATTTGTGGCTTAATTGCGTGGTTCAACCTACGTATAGCAGCACTCTAGAGCCTTCGTTCATTTCTAATGCTCGGAGAAGGAAAAATAACGCGAGACACCCTTCACGGCTGCCTCAAGAACTGCCACAAAGACGTCACACATGTTTCTAGCTAGGTGAGTTTAGAAAATCCCTAGAATTATCAGGATGCACTAAAATGATCAGAGGACCAATTAAGTATAAATATACAGAGGGGATCAGCAAGCGTGCCAGTAAAAGAGCAGGCCACGTTCGCTGTACACTCACCGTAAGAGGAGAGTACATCGGAGCTGTACGCCTGGCTGGGCTGCGCGCTGTAGAGGCTCGACGTGGGCATCGAGTAGGAACCGCTGTTCAGTTGGCTGTAGGCCTGCATGCTGTTCCAAAGCCGAAAACAGGAGAGACAGAAAGAGAGAGAGAGAGTCGTGCGCGCATGCATTTATGGCCCCACAACGTTCTCCTACGGCGTTCACTCTAACGCATTCAAGTAAATTACTAGTGTGCTGTTAAGAGCAGTTATAAGAAAAATTGGATGTTTTACGCACCGAAATTACGCTTGGGCTCTGGATTAATTTCGGCCACCTTGGGATCCTTAACGCACGCTAAGATTTAAACACGGGGCTTTTTTTGTTTTTCGCCTTCATCAGAAAAACAGCCGCCGTGGCCGCAGTCGATCCCGCGTCCTTGAGCTCAGCGGAAAAATGCGAAGGCTTCGCCACAGAGCCGCGACGGCCGGTAAGTGCCGTTCTCAGAATTCATATCTAAATTGACGTTTAGAAAATTAACAAGGTACGAGTACGAGAAAGTTGGTAGAGTCGTCTGCTATCTTAGCTGGATCAACGCTTTAGCCACTTATCGTCTCCTCCTGCTTTTGGTGTAAGGTGATTCTGCCACAACCGCTGAATGTATTTCTAGATTAAGGGGGCACTTAAGTCCGCCACGTTCGTTTGAACACTTTCTCGTTAGAAGTTTTGACACATTTCACGCTAATGTCAAATCTGGTGTTCCAGCTAAGCCTGTGGACGACTGTACTCCGTGTTAGTAGCACCTGTGCTTGTCTGTCACACCCTTCGTCGGGTTTTTGCGGAGCTTAACAGTGATTTATGAAAAGTATCGCATATGTGCAGTGGCCAAGAATCATATCTCCGCAATGATAATGATAAAAACAACTTGAAAGCGAAAAGATGAAGGAAATGTAGGAGCTTCGCCTGTCTTTCAGCCTTGATTATTTTGGTGCAATGGTGCCTTCGTGTCGTCTGTAATCAGTAAATCCAAACATCGAAGTCGTCTTTGGTGAAGCTGGAGTGGCCGAGAAGTCAAATTGATTTCGGTGTGCTTTCACCCACCTTTTACCAGTTATCATTTTCATATGAAGTAGCAAGCCAAGCTCGCCGATTAAATTACCCTTCCCCCCTTGTCTTATTAACAGCCGAGCTGTTCAGCAAATAGCAATTTTTCGTGTCCGCACTTGAAAATACCAAGAAATTTCCGAGCGCACCCGTGAGCTCGCGCACGTCAGCGGGGGCCTTGCGACGACCGCTCGGCAGTTAAAATGCCTAGCGTTGCATCAGAGCATTTGGTGTAGAGCTGCCTTGCCCTGCCCTGCCCTCCTGCGGTCCGCGGCCCGGACGTCCGCCAGATTTCATGGCGTGGATACAACGTCCACATCATGGCCCCATGCTCCGATTCCTTGGGGTATCCGTAGTGTATTTGTACATTTAGTTTTAAATGCAGAGCATTTCAGTAACTCACGATGTCACCCGCGTTGACGTCCGTAGTCCGCACCGCACCCCTCCCTACTACATAAAAAAAATACTATCCGGCGCCCGGTTTCGATCCCTCGACCCTGCGGACGGAACGCAATGTACACGATGCTCTACCCACTGCGCCACAAAGCCGACACAGAATGGGACGCTACTAACGCGCCTTATATCGTTGACTCATTCAAATTACTGCTGACGAGCGCTCTCTCGTCAGCAGTTGCCACAAGTGCAACAACATTAACGTAACGCAAACTACTTAACGTCGTGCGCCCCCGGAAATGCTCTGCATTTGATCGTGCCCCTCGCGAGGGGGATGTTTATACAGGAACTCCTACTTCTAGCGGACTCCTGGCGCCCTCTTTCTGCCACTGTAGAGACTATGAGGCGGTCTTCCAAGGGCGCCAAATTTGAATTCTACAATTTTATTCCTAATTTGCATTAAGGGTATAAGTAAAAACATGTCTTCAAAATTTCGATTATCTGCGGATGATTGCGTTCTATATACACAAATCAACACCTCTGAAGATTCCAATATTTTACAGGGTGACCTAAACAAAATTTCCCTTTGGTGCGAGGAATGGCAAATGGAAACTAATGTTTCTAAAACAAAAGCAATTACATTTAGCAGATCTAGTAACATTCAGTACACTTCGTATTTTATTAATAACTTGTGTATAGAAAATGTGACTGCGTTAAAATATTTAGGAGTTTAAGTTCTAACCTTACATGAAGTGATCACATTGATGAAATAATTTCGAAAGCAAATGAAACACTGGGATTCATTAGGCGTAATTTGTATTTAGCAAATCAGTCAACTAAACTATTAGCTTAACAGCTTTAGTTCGTTCAAAGATACAATATGCTTCTATAATATGGAATCCAAATCAGACGTACCTAATAAACAAGCTCGAGTCGTTACAAAATAAAGCAGCGCGTTTCATTACCAAGAACTACTCCGGAACATCTAGCATCACGGCTATCAAAGATTCCGTCCAATTACCCTCCCTAGAAAAACGACGTCTGCTGGCACTGCTCTCTCCCTTCCACAGAATGTTTCATACCCCATCATCCTTCACTGCACCCAATATCAAGCCGCCGCATCAAATTTTTCCGCGCATCGACCATCCCTTCAAAGTCCGCCCCATGTTTGTACATACCAATCTCCTTCGACAGTCACCGCTCTTTCTGGCCATTTATCACTAGAAAAAGCTGCAAAAATAAATTGTTGCTATTTGTCATCACGACTCGTTTGTTGCACGATTAAAGCGCAATTTGAACGCGCATGTCTAGTAAAAACAGACCTGTGTCCTTTTTACAACATGAAGTGAATTTACAGGTTTTGTATTAAGTGATTTTAGTTTTGCATCTATTTCTTCTTCTTGCTTCTGCTCTTTCCGGTTTCTTTTTTTTTATTGTTTGCTAACCTGTAATATGTTGTAAGTTGCCTTTATCTGCGAATTGTGTGTAAATGTCTCAAATATCATGTTGTTATCCCCCCTCCCCCTATGTAATGCCCGCAAAGGCCTTTAGGGTATCTGAATAAAAATTAAAATATTCAGGGGTCTGGCAAGATATATCTAATATGGACACCTACGCATTCTGGCTTGCCCGGAAACAAACACGAAGACGCTCGAGGATTTTCTATCCGAGCTGGTGATGATTGGAGCGCTCATTCGCTTCGCTGCTCGGGCAGGGATCGGCTCGTGTCTTTTAGAAACATCACTCATCACTACAGGCTACAGCGGGCAGCGCTATCCCCCAGCTCATCTTACCCTTAGTAAATGGCAATCCGTGGCTCTTACCCCAACCCGGTAGAGTACAGTCGCTGTTACCCCGGGCAATATTTTGACAAGTGCCACCGGTGTAAAAACTGGGCAGACCTAGCCGGCCACGGCGGCCGCTTTTCTGATGGAGGCGAAAAGCAAGAACGCCCGTGTGTACGAGATTTCAGCGCACGTTAAAGATCCCCAGGTGGTCGAAATTAATTCGGAGCCCTCCACTACGACGCGCCTCATCATCTGCGTTCCGTCGGCGCGTTAACCGCTACAATTAATCAATTGGGCAGACCTAGCACACATGTTGTGGGCCTGTCCACAAGCGACAACGTTAGGTCGCAAAATCCCTAGTGCAGAGCAGTGGGAGACCGTATTGTTCAGCTCCAACCCAGCGAATTAAGTCTGGGCCATTCAGCTGGCCGAAGACGCTGCTAAAGCTCGAGGGCTTTTGGCCGACGTTTAGAACACGACCAACGGTCATGGTTTAGAATAGGTGGCTGTCACGCAATAAAGTTCTCTCCCTCTCTCTCTCCCTAGTTTTAAACCCATTTTTAAACCCATTCAGCGAGATAGTAGTTTAAACTTTAAAGCAACCCAGATATTGAAGGATACTGGTTCAATAGGTCTGGTATTTGTTAAACCAACAGTTGGTCCCCATAAGCTGTCATAACGTGAGTTTTTAACATGGAAGTGTTTTATGCCTGGGTACACAAAGATTTGACTGACTTCATATCCGTCACAGAAGTGACGCCAGTACAACGAAGCAAGCGGCCTGTAAAGGGTGCACCCCTGCACACGGGGTCTTCTTGCGGGGAAGCAACCTTTATTACTAAAGAGTACGTCATACTTAGGGTTGTTCGTTTTCGGGTTTTATATTTTAACACAGAAAGTGTTTTACGCCAGGATACACCAAGATTTCACTGACGTCATATCCGTCATGGAAATGACGCCATTACACCTTTGCCGAAGAGACCCGCCAGCAGGACGTCGGTCGCCAGGCACATCCACAAGAGAGCCGCCGAAACGCAAATCGTACTCACTTCGCTGCAGATTTCACTGCACATTTCACTTTCGTGTTCTACCGATTCCTATGACAAAGGAATTAACCCGGGTTTTTCGAACTTTTTTCGATCGGTTGGTTTTTTAATTCATAGGGAGTTGTCTCTTCGTGATAATGAATACATCCTTGCTTGTTTTGCATTGGCGATAGATTTCTAAAGCCAACCTGTGCTGCCGTAATTTGCATATGTCTAAAATTCTGTACTTCCTGATGCAAGGCATACAACTTTCTTGGAGCAAATCACTACCAACTGCCCGCAGAGCCTTTTTTTCCTTATGCTGAATAGCAAACTTTCGCAATGAAAAAAAAAAATGCCTGGCCCTCGTCCGTGCGTGTCTTGAGGCGACTGCGTAGCGTCCCCTGCGCACGTTTGTCAAGCCTGCATGCCCACTTAGGGAGAGAGACAAATATTGCGGCGCCCACCCGGCAGTTAAAAATCCAAGAAAATGCCGAGCGCTCATGTGTGCGTGCCTCGCAGCGATCACTCAGCGTCCCGGCGCACGTCTGTCAATCCAAGCATACGCACTTCAGGAGTTTGGCCAAGATTGTCAAAAAAAAAAAAGAAACTCCAGCGTTCACCGTAATTGTGGCAACACTTACTCGAAACGAGAAAGACTCCAGCGTTCGCCGTAATCGTGCCAAAACTTGCTCGCGACGAGAAATGCACGTCGTAGCGTAGGCCCCTCCAAGGTGATGTCCAATGATTATCATTTCCAAAAAAATTAAGTAAACTCACACTTATAGCAACAATGATGGAGCGAAGGTCGTGGCGACAACGAAGAAGAATCAAATCGGCTGCAATTGGGGACTGCAACCTTCCTGGTGGGGCTGAAGGTTGCCGACAGCTTCACTACCTTCAAGTCTTACGCGTTTGTGCAAGCTTCTTTCGTTTTTTTTTTTTTTTGCTCTCTCCGTTATTTTGTTTCTAGTCTACGAATCCTCAGATGAGCAGCCTGCAGGGCTTAATATTACGGGGCTTACGTTTCTATGTGCTTTTTTTTTATAGCCGGCCCTCGCAGCCCTCGGCATGTAGCCAGCAAGTAGCCTGCATATAATCATACTATGCATGTAGGCACACATGTAGCCAGCGAGGTAATGTTCCCATAAAGTTATTCATCATCATAATGTGCCCTGTCCCTGCTTCTTTGTTGTCAGTTCAACTGGCCTACAAATGTGTTAAGTTCCTTATACAGGAAAACATGATAGGTGAAACATTAAGGGACAAGAAGTAAGCGGAGTGGGTCAAGGAACAAAGGCGTGTTAAGGACGTATTAGTAGAAATTAAGAAGGAAAGGACGTGGGCAGGGCATGTAATGCGAAAACAAGAAAACAAGATAACCACTGGTCATTAAGGGTAACAGAGTGGATCCCTAGGGAAGGCAAGCGGGGCAGGGGGCGGCACAATGTTCGATGGGCAGAAGAGATCAAGAAGTTTGCGGGGATAAATTGGTCGCAGGTAGCACAGGACCAGGGTAATGGGGGAGGCCTTTGCCCTGCAGTGGGCGTAGATAGGCTGGATATGATGATGATGATGATGATGATGATGGTGGTGGTGAGGATAATGATGACAGGAAAACAAGTGCTTTGTCTACATTTGTTAGCAACAGGGGTTTCAAAGTGCCCTGGTTGGCCTTGATGGAAATCTTTGGCCGAGGCCTCCACCCTGTAGTGGACTCAAACTGACATGATGATGATGATGATGATGACCATGCTGCATCAGCGTATGGGCCAGAATCCCCCTCACCTAGTGTAGTACGGGGCGTAGGCGGCACAGTCTAGCACCGACGCTGCTGCGGGGCTGCTCTTAGAGGGAAGGGCCTCGTCGTCGGCCGGAGTCACCAGGCGCCCTCCTGCGCCTGCGCAGTGGAGCCGATCTCCGAGGGAGCCGTCGGAGGCGTAAGGGGCGGCCGCACCCACTGCTCCCAACGCAGAATCGCCGTATTCGGCCGACTCCTGCGCGCGCGCACGCATGCCACTCAGCCAGAGGCCGCACACCTCAGAAGGCTCCCTTCCGGCACCCAGTGCGCGCTTCTTCTGCGAGCAGCTTCGAGGCAAATTGAGAGGTAACAGGCGAGGACTCCGCTTTGCTTTCTTTTCCATATATAGTCCATTTCAAAATCTGCGTGCAGCACTGTGAAGGCTACATTGTTGTCAACAGTCCGCCCACTGAGGGCGCCCAACTCACTGTGAAGGAAAGCGACAGGAGGCGCCGAAGGCTTGAAGCGGTTCCACCTGCCTAGAGGGCAGGCGGAAATGTATTTTCAAGGCCCCCTTGGTGGTGAGTCAGGCGTGCTCGGTGGGAAAATTGCTGAGAACAATGCGGCCTCCACAGGCCTGTACTCAGCTTCTGAAAATGACTACGCCTTTTTTCTTTTTTTTTTTTTTGTAACATGATTAACAGTCTTGGACGTACTTGAGTGGCGTCTCTGAAGGCGATAGCTTTTTACGGGGATGACGTCCCCGGCCGAAGGGCGAATGTGACAGTTCGTGCACACCTGGTCCAGCAAATCGGGCGAAAGTTACGTTTGGCTTCCTGAGAACAGTTACGCGAGCTGGTTAGCGTTACAACGCGGCAGCCCACATAAGCTATAGCCGATCCCATGCCATTTAAAATGTCTTCTAATGTGCACGAAACGCCGTTTACGCGAATCATGCCTCCATGCTATGCTAAGGTGCGCAGAGGAGTGGCAGGAAGAGGAGGTTCTCGTACTGCAGAGGGCAACCGGCGGCGGATGAGGCCAAGGGGGAGGGACGGGGCCAGCGTGTATGTACCTGCTGCAGCTTTCCCAGGGCCTCCTGGTGCTGAGCGCTGCAGAGGTTCCAGGCGGTGGCCGGGTAGGGCGACTCTGACTGCTGCTGCTGCTGCTGCTGCGCCTGCTGGGGCGTCGCGAGGCTGCTGGCCAGGCCGTTCACCACGCCGCCCAGCGCATCGTCGGCGCCTACGGGCGAGTCCGGGCCCGAGTTGTCCGAGCCGGCGCTCGAGCCGTTCTCGGCTGGGCTGCTCTGGCTGTCCTGGCTGCTGCGATTGCGACGCCGTGCCGTTTACCCGCCTGCTACGCGTTGTCGCGTTTTCCTTGTGACACGTGCGTGAGAGATGAGTGAATGGAAAATGCTCCAACCAAGGGCGTTTATTAAAAGCGGCCCGCTTCTTAATAGACGCCCTTACTTTTGGCTGGTGTATGTGCCCCTTCCTCAAGTTTAACCCATCCAGACAGAGTTCTGTCGAAAATGATCGCATTCAGATCCTTGAGAGATGCGGCGAAAATTACGAAATAAAAAACCGCCGACGTAGGTAAGAAATATCATGTAGGATCATCTGGGTAATCTGCTTGAGTTTACAATATGCGGCACCCTCCCATTTCTGTCCCTTACTTCTCGAACTTTCCCAAGCCCTCGATCATCTTACCTACCGTTAACTGTGTCCGCACTTATTACAAGAAATTTAAGAGCAGCGGCAAATGGATTCCGTGATTATTTCGCCTTGAGTGGATGGCCGTTTATCACCTAAGTACTGACAATCTTTTGTGCTTTTATTAAAGGGACAGACAACCGATCTTTGTCGAGTATGTACTCTCTAGCTCATATCAAAGCCAGCGTTTAATATAGTCGGGTAACCACAAGCAATTTGTAAACAAATTGGCGGAAACTATTTTAATTTGACACTAAAGTTTCCGAAATCTGAAAGGTGGTGGTTCGTATTGTACAAACGTGACACTACATTACGTGACCTGGTCATGTGACCTGCAAACCTTGCAACTACTGAAACTCCTGAAACATTTATTCACTTATTGAGAAGCTTTTAACATAAGTGTTGCACACGTTTAAATTGTATATGTATTTTAAAGAGTCCTTTCAAAATTTTAAAGACACGCCGCCCGCCGCCGCTCTGTTGCTCCCAGAGAGACTAACTGAACCTTCATGCCCAGTATCAACGGCAGCGTTCAGTAAACAGACACAGTGAAGGAGCTTTCTGCTTGTGCTTTACGTTGTTGGACAATTCTGTCTGAGTCAAGGGCATTTCTTCTGCCGAAATATTCCTTTTGAGCTTCCAAAAACGCCAACGGCAGCTTTTTTTAAAAAAAAAGACAAGGACGCACCCGGGGAGAGTCGAACTACCGACCTCCACAGCATTCTACCTCTTGTCCATCCCAACACATGGCACCTTGGTGCAAAACAGAGCCTGTCATACTAGGCCATCAATACACACAGCTCGCTGCTTCTAGTGACTAAAAAAAAAGACATGAAGGAATAAGAAAGCCTGCAATTCACCATTTTTTAGCTGGGGACAAGCTTCTAATTACCGCTTTTCTTGTCGCATACAGGCAAAAGTATGTTGCCGCGCTACTGTATGTCATGTTCATGGTTGCCAGCATTATTTGTAAGGGGACACGTACCGCTCGTAGATCTAAAATTTTCGATTTAAAAAGTTCTAGGGCGCTAACAGCAAAACCGTTTCGCGTTAAGGTGTTTTAGGGGATTCCCTTTCATACGGGATAGAGAACATACACTCGACAAAAATCAGCTGTCTGCCCCTTTAAAAGCGCGTGCGTGTATGTGTCTTTCTTAGGGACAACTGCGGTCGACGTCCAAGACAAATTAAATTTGCTCGTACATTTCGCCTAAATTCGGTTCCACCTCTATGTCATGTGGTAAAAAGCTTCGCTGGCCATACACCTTCATAAACGGAGTAAAATGGCTCATAATTTCTTTCACCCCCCGCGGTGGCTCAGTGGCTAAGGCATTGGGCTGCTGATCACGAGGACGCGGGTTCGATTACCGGCCGCGGTGGCCGCTTTTGTGATGGAAGCGAAAACCAAGAACGCCCGTGTGTAGGAGATTTCGGTACACGATAAAGATCCCCAGGTTGTCAAAATTAATCCTGAGCCGTCCACTACGGCGCGCATCGTCGCCTGTGTTGCGTCGGCGCATTAAACCCTACAACCAATCAAATCAATAATTTATTTCGAAGAAATTTTATCATCACGGGGCTGTCTCGCCATAGTGTAAACTGTGTACGGATCTTCGAAGAGAAGTTCGACATTCGAGAAAAATGGTGCACCCCTCCGTCTAAAGACGGCGATGTTTGAACGCGAAGCTTTCTCGTGAGGTCACCTTCTGTTGAAAGCTCCGCGTTAAAAAAAGGAAAACCTAAAGGAGGCTTCACCTGTGAAAGAGTACATCTCAGGCAGAGTACGCTACGCTTTACAGGTGGAAGTTGGCTTTCCTGCAGTGGCTTTTTGAGGTGGACTACAGACGCCACCAATGGGACATAGAAAGCTTCGCTTTAAGCTTCGACTGTGTCGGATTGGCTGATCGGATAAACTTCGGTTCCATAAAGCGAGGGACCCAGGTTCAATTGCGACCACAGGAGTCTTTTTGTCTCTTTCACTTCACCAACGATTCATCATCATAGTCCGAGAAAGTTGGCTTTCCTGCAGTGGGTTTTGGAGGTGGACTACAGACGCCATCAGGGAGACAGAAAACTTCGCTGTAAGATTCGTATTACGAAAAAGTCCCAACATGTGCAGTGGGATTCCGACTCTGCACAGTACGCGCGAACGCAGGAGCGTGTCCAGCCGTCGCAGCGCCGTGGTTGCCGTGCCGGAGGCTGTGCCAGGCTTTGCGCGACAGATGGCCGCCGGGGTAGCCGGGGCGACACGTCGCCAGCTCACCCGCGTCCGCGGTTGCGAGACGTGTTTGCTTTGGATTCCCGCGTCGTGGATCTTCGGTAGCCCCGGCGGCACGCTAATCGCAGCGGCCCCCAACGGCGCCTGGCCCGCTCCCCGCCGCCACCCCGGCGTATTTTGACGCCCTCGTCACGAGTTAATCTCGCTCCTTGCGGGACCGCGTGCGCTAACAATTTATCATCGGCTTTGGGGAGACCGCTTATAATACTCCGTAATCGGTGGATGCTCAGGCGTCGAGAAAGCGGCAGAGGGGGCGAAGAGTTTATTTCGAGCCTCTGCGAAAAAGAAGGAAGGTCGCAGACCACGAAACTGCTGCTTATTCGGGATTTAGGCTGAAGGACGTTCCGAAATATGTGCCGCGCCATTCCCCTTGTGTTTTCCTTTTTTCCCCCAGCAGCCGTCACTGGACCAGGCACATCACAAGGTGTAGGTACTGCGCAGACGAGTGGCAGTCTACGAAAGTAACCTCCACGCGTGTGCCTATAGATGTCTCTCGAGGCTCTCTAGCTTTTTGATGTGGCCGTAGGATTGGTGGGGATTGTTTGGCCTTGAAGCCACCGTATTTCCACCCAGTGCAGTGGCAGCATGCGCCTTCCCCTCTCTCCCTCTGTTTACAGGTGAGCAGCCTTGGCGCTCATAGTGAAGGCTTTGTTGACATTGGGCGGCCCGCACGTAGCTTGTTATTAATTTTTCTCCATTCAAAACAACGCGCGACCATGGCAAGAAAAGTTGAGGGTCTCAAGGAGCACGGACTTCGTTTTTCTCTCGGCTTTGCCGAGCTTTTTGGGGATATAAAGGGTGGACAAAATGGAAGGGGAGGTCAGTCACTACAACCGATTAATGTGCCACGGTGACGAGATAAGGCCAAAAAACATTGTGGGCTGCTATACAGCAGCACCCTGCTGCGGCAATTGAAATATTATCGTTTGTTTGTTTGGTTGTTTGTGTGCGTATGCATCGCCCACATGTGTGGGAGAGAGGGAGTGGTAACCCTACTGTGCATGTATGTATTTATCAAACACGGCCTACTTTTACGTCTGGGGCAACGGCAATGATCACGAGCCTAGACGCAATCGAGAGTGGGCAGAAATGCTGAAAATATCTTGTACCCGTGACATTATCCCGCCAGCGTTACGTAATGTTGACGTTGCATGTTGGCATATGAACCAAATTAGGACTGCGATGGTTCAAGCTAGTAAATAAGTATCAGTGCAACCCATTCATTCGAAGTATGCGGAACCAGCCTGAGTGTCCACGCAATCCACGCAATCCGCGCAACACACATAAGGTATTGTTCAGGTCTGATCTAGTTTTTTAGCGCCTGCTCAGCGCACAAAAAAGAAGGTCGTAAAAACTCGCTAGCGGGAAATGTCCGATAGGGCGCTAGAATTTTTTTTCGAGAAGCTCATCTTTGAACATCACTCCATGCAAGGACGGTGTCCCTTCTCGTACGTGAGCTGTTCTCTCCTAGGGAGTATCACACCACCGGACCGCTGCGCGCACACGGAACCACATCTTTCCACACGCTGAGCGAACAGTCACGTGATAGTGCGTTCTGCAGCATAGTGCGACGTGCGCAACTGCCATTCGTGTGGCCCATGTACCCTATGTGTGACAAGGCACATGTCGATTGAGCGCTATACCTGTGGAGCGTATTTATTAATAAAAGATACATGGGAGCTATTATCCTGCCACGCCCTATCACCTGCCACAAACTACTCATAGAGACGGACAAACGGATGGACGACAGATTTAGAGAGGAAATAGCCTAAGAATTCTTGTGCAATAAAACATTCCAAAGCGCGAAGTTCCAAGATGGCCTAGAAAACGGAACCTCACCTTTTTAGTGATATTATGATTTATTTTCATGATCACCGCGATATAAGCTTGATTGGAGCATACCATACCATTCGAACATACCATTCTCCTCAGGTGTCGTTCGATATTGCTTTGAGTCATTCAATGTCTGCTTACGGATTAAGAAATACTGATCAGCATACGCTAGTAAAAATTTGTGCATCTATACGGCCGATAATAAAAATTACCCTAATTTTTGCATACACGCGGTGCACGTTACTGAAATTGTGCTTTGTTATATGCCCAATCACAAATGGCGTGTAGCCGCTTGCCTCCCGTCACTTTCCTTTTATGCCCTGGGACAAAATGGCGCAATAAAAAAAATGAGAAAAAGTACATTTATTGCATTCATATTGGACGGTTTTCAAAGTGAGTGCTCCCATACGAGCCAGCTTCGGCGTCTTAAATCGACCTACCGCCTGATTATATATAGTTCTAAACTTCCTGCTGTCATGTGTTGTTCAATGTTCAAACATTAAAGAGACGCGCCAAATAAGAAAAAATTGGCCGCGTATCTGCTCCTTTCGTTGCAAATGCCGTCAAAAGACGATAGTCTTTATCGGCTTTTGCGAAGTAAATGCCTCTCTTCGCTTTCCCGCTCACCTCTCATGTTGTTCCTCTTGCGTCGCGCTCCTCCCAAGGTAAAGACGCCAAAGGTTTGCTTAAATCATTTTAAATTTCCCGCGTTCCACTGCTCCAAACCGGGTGTCTCGATGCGAGCGCTGCCGTACGGCGAAGACGCGCGTTAATCGAGGCGCCTGTACTTCAACGTTTATAGAACCGCCTTTCCCTACTCCACGTGTGTTGCAAGCAGAACCTATCTAGTGGAACCTTGCGTAACTGTTGCCGGTTGATTTCTTAAAATGGCGCCAGAAGCTATAGTGGCGCGGGCGACAGCAGGCGACGGCGGAGTGAATTCTTTTTCTGCAGTTGATGAAGTATTTAATATCGCAAAAATCAAGCGTGTTTGATTTTTTTGTAAAGGAACACTGCAAATATCACTTCTGTATTGATTTGTTGTCTCATATTTGCGTAATGTCTTGTTCTTCTTCAACAATGTTGACAAATATGAACATTACACCGGACATAGACGGGTAGATTTAGCTGTGACTATATAAGACTATTGCGCAGGCATTGTTTTGCTTTGACCGGGTGGCTGAATCGAGTCACAGACGGACAGACAGACATACAGACATACAGACAGACCAAAATTTCTGGGTTTAAGTAGCCCAAGAAAGACTATCGTCTTTAAAAATCCGGCCCTTGTTATTGTACTAATGTGCCTACCTCACGACCATCCCTCGTGTGGGATGCACCTTATAAATGGGAAAAGTACAAAAACGTAACGGCGGCGTAACGGCCCGGATTCTTTTAATGCTGGAGAATTTCAGTCTGGACTCAACGAGAAAACCCGTTTCTGTAACGCTTGATGTGCTTTACTTTCGCCGCATAGAGAAAATACTATCATATAATCCCTAGGCGTTCACAATTTCATTTACACCACATGCATTGCCCCTAAAAATGTATGCATTAAGCAATGCATTTATGTACAGGGGTGAAGCCGACTTTAATGCCAATCAGTTTATTGTGTGTCCTTCTTTCTTGCCCTCGTTCTTTGCGCTATGAATTCCTCAAAATCGCCACACCAACTTGCCCAAGAATCCGTACTCGTGGTTTATAGCGTTTTGTACGGATGCACTGGGATGTGCGGAGGCATATATTAAAACGCCATTGGTCTTTCTTGCTTTGATATCAACTGTTTATACTGCACCTAAGCAATGTCTTCTGAGTGGTGCATGCGAGTATTGTAGTGAAGTCTATATTAGCGGGCCTTGGTGTATAGCAGAGTCGCTAATGCATTTATCCATAGGTCCCCCCTGGTTCCTGCACATTTGTTTACGTAGTGCGACGTCACAAACTGCAAATTCTCGTTAGCGGTGCCACGTGATTAAAAATAGCTGTACAATGCATAAGGCATTTTTTTTAAACTGGCTGTTATGTGTTTTTACTGATATCGGAATGCACCACGATCTTGCTCGCGTACGCCACACACATACAAACACACGCACGCAAAAAGTGTAAACTGACAGAGAAGGGGAGATCGAGAGAGATATGTGCTCAAGCTATCTTGCTTAGGGTGCAAGCATAGGATAGCGTAGGGTACCCTCACAGTAAATAAATGCACCAGAATGGGGAGGTGAGCATAATAACCGCGGTAACTGATTTCCTACAGCATCATACACGAAGTTCGGACGTTGTGGGTTCGGTAAACACCCAGAAGGAGGAGACGGGGGGGGGGGGGGGGGGGGGCATGTTTTCCTTCAGGTTACTTTTGTCAAACAATTCACAATTCCTATATTCAGACGAAAAAGTGACGAAACCAGCTTCCCTATGCTCGGCATGAAGTTCTTGACGCTGCCCTACCACCACCTTCCACACGTTCCTTTCCTGAGCTGTGGGAGACGATCAGCTGTCAACTGGAGGACCAGGCTCTCCTGGTGACACGGGCCAAGATGGCTGAGGCAACGCATGGATTCCCGGAATCGGGTTCCGCTCTCACTTTTACATTCATTAAAATGCTCTCTCTCTCTCTCTCTCTCTCTCTCTCTCTCTCTCTCTCTCTCTCTCTCTCTCTCTCTCTCTCTCTCTCTCTCTCTCTCTCTCTCTCTCTCTCTCTCTCTCTCTCTCTCTCTCTCACTCTCTCTCTCTCTCTCGTTACGCTCGTTTAAGTTCGTAAAGAAATTGGTCTTCGCTTGACTTCCCGCACACTTCCACATACACCGCGCGTCATATCGTCAACTGAACGTAAAGGATTGCGGCGACAGGATCAAATGAGCACGGCGACCGCTCACCTGGATTCCTGCAGTGCATGTTGGCCTCCCACGGCGAGGTCCGAGTCACTGTCCAGCCGCCTGCGCTTCGCCTGTGGGACGCAAGGGGAGAAACAGGCCCCGGTAGCTTCAGCCTGCGAGTTCTCAGGTGTGCACGCGCGGGTGCGCATGCGTGTGCCGCTACGACGACGAACGTAGTGGCCCAAAACGTTTTCAGGGAGCGAGTGCGTGAATTAATGACTAGATTCCTGTTTTGTCATTTACGGCACTCCATTCTCCCTGCAGAATAGCTTCAATACCTTACGTGTTCTGCATTTTCTTTTTCTTTTTTTTCTTTTTTGCGGAAAGAGATAACATTGGGGCACAGAACAACTCACACGGTAGTTACTCGCATCTGCAAACAGTGCATATTCCAATTTCGTATACCGCAGCCCCTCAATATACTATTCGTGGTCAACTACATCCGTAAATTTTGGAGGTCGAGTAGAACAAGAGACCCGATCCATGAATTGCGGACGTGCAGCATTCTCATGCCCAATGCCTCACCAGTATAGCTGTCGTCCTTTTAGTGAAAGCAGCGCATCAGCCGGCGGAAACTGTGCAACGGTAAAGTTGTGCGCGCTAGTGTGACGTCAGAGAGCGATGAACAAGCGCGAAGCGCCATGAGTCAATTTACAAAACAACGTCGCACCGCTACGCTCGGCCTTCCCTTCAGCAGTAGACATTTGTTCTCTTTTTCTCTCTCCGTTCTTACAAACTAGGCAAAACAGAAAACAGGGAGAGTGAGCTTGCGTGAGCTGCGCCAGACTGACAAGGCCCACAGGCACGCCCAGGTGGAGGCAGGGCAGCAGTTAGCTTTCCTCCGCCACACACACACACACAACTTGAAAGTGGGAGATCAGAAAGGCGGACAGGCGTGTGTCGTTTAGACAATTGTGCCATCAGTTAGGGGGCTAACTAGGACGTTTGGGTTTGCGGATATCAGAAACATGCGGTTTCCATGAAAGTAATTTTGTTTTTAGCATTTGAAACCACCATACCTCGTTATGATGATGATGGTGATGATGATTGCTAGTGATATCCCCTTTGTATCGGGTGAAGAGACATCTCACCAAAAAAAAAAAAAAAAAAACTAGTATACCTATGTTTTATAAGGCTCCGTTTAATACTAGCGCTGCTCTTACGGCAGGCACAAAAACTTGTTAGGCACAAAATGCTTATTTTTTTTTTTTTGCAGGTGGTAGCTGTCCTCGGCAATATTCCCCCCTCTCCTTTTCGTCCACCAGTATTCTAATCTTCTTTTCGTCCCCTCGACAGCCTTGAAGTTAACTTCCTCTGTGCTACTCTTTAATCCTAGGGCTTCTGGAAGCCGAGTATTTCCCTCATGTAGATTTTGGTGGATACCCTCGCATTCTAACACTATGGGCCGCATAGTTTGTTTCTTTACGGCAGACCACGCATACCCCGCGAAATATTTACATGATGGTGCCGCAGTGCGATGCAATCTATGCACAAGCGGCCATGATCGCTCGAGCCACGAATCCGTACCATCCACTGTTTTGTCGTCGTCGCTGATGGGTCCACACGAGCTATGCGCCAGCGCCCACTTGCACTTCCCGTAAAAATATATTAAATTCATTCTACTTTCTAGCAAATCCTCCGGTATTTGTTTGGCTTGTATCACACTGTCTATTTCCCTCATAAGCGATGCCTTACTTTTACGTCCAAGCAGGTTTACCAGCTGCATTGGTATCCCGTCCGGGCCCACTGCTGTTTGGGGGGAAAGCTTTTGCTCTGCTTTTTTCCCAATAAAGGTTGCTCAAACTTATTTCCCTTTCCGCAGTCCTCTGTTGCGCTGATGTTATCTGTGCATGCTTCCCTACCTCTATTTCCTTAAACTTCTCACTGATCACTCGATGAATATGCGCCACGCGTGCGCTCCTTTGAATGTTAATGTTTCTCCTCCTCATCAATACAGAATTTTTTATGGATATCGTTCCTAGAGCTTGGTAATTTTACATGGTTCCAAAACTTCTTGTATGGGCTTTTGTCCTTCTTCCATATTTCTGCCATCCATTTTTCGCTTTTCTGCTTGATCTTTGCTTGCACCCTTTTCTGCACTTCGTTTTTTTTCCCCGGTAGATATCCCATTTTTTCTTCAGTACCTCCGGTTCCATACCAGTTCTTTTTGCCTCTCTATGTTCTCTCGACGGCTTCTTTCGCTGGTCAATAGCCTATTTTATTTTCTTGTTCCACCAGCTTCTCGGTTTTCTCTTTCCTTTCAATCGGTTTCGTTGCTTGGCTTCATTCATCTTGCGCTTTATGAACACGATCATTTCGTCGTGATTCCCATGTTTGTCTGGGAACTTAATGATTTTGTCTTCCATCATATCAGTGATTATCTTTAACTGTTCATTGTTCAAATTAGTTCCTCCGATTGTACCGATTTCTAAATTTTTCCGCGTTGCGCCTACACAGTACAAGGTTTGGTCGCTTCCTAAGCTTTCTCTTCCGTTCTCATCTATCATTTTCCGCAACCTTTCGTATACTGTCCCTGAGACTAGACTATAGTCTATGGTGGACTGTCTGTTGCCGCTTTCCCACGTTATTTGTCCGTCGCACTTGTTTTCTGTGTTTACTATTACAAGCTGGTTTTCCTTACATAAATATATCATTCGTTGTGATCTGTGTATCAATCCAGATCTTCTATGTGGGCATTCATATCTCCAACTATGATTATTTCACCCGAATCTTTGAACTCGTTTATATCTATTCACGAACAGTTTACCATTTCCCCATTTTCGTCCCTAGCTCTGCTTCCGGTACACAGATACACAACTTCTAACCATGTATTTTTCCCCGTTATGGTGCCTCTAACCTATAGATGCTCCTTACAGCTTTCATGCACTCTCTGCCAGTAATCCGCCTACATTAGAGCCCCCCCCCCTCCCCCCCTTTCCCCGCCCTCATATCCGTCCGAGGTAATAGTGCCTTCCTCCTTCCCCTATGAAAATAAATCTGCGGATACCCATGGTCCTATCGTCAAGACTCGCACAAGAACAAAGCGTTCTTGTCGAAAAGAATACAGTTTATGGACATCTATATGAGGTCCTAATACTGGGCATTCAGGATAATACCATTCAGGATTTTAACAAAGACGTTGAAACAACGACGTTTTTTGCTGCGCCGCGAATTTACCCTGGGCGAGGATGCCGATGGATGTTTTGTGAAGTTTCTTTACTTCGGTGATGACGTGACCCCAATAAAGGCCAGGATCATTATGCAATATCTTATACCGGATCTTGAGGCCGTGCTGTATCCTCTCTAGCCAATATGACCAGCGCCAAGTGGGCCAGGCCACTCGGTAGCCAAGACAATAGGCACCATCACCATCAACCTCGCCACCCCATCATTATAATCAGCATCAGCATCATCACTGTCATCATCACAATCACTATTTATTTTTTATTTACCCCTAAAGGCAACATAGTGCGGTATAAAATAACGGGGAAGCAAATAATAAGGTAGATACTGTCAATGGATGTGCAATTGATAGTAGCAGTAAATGATTTACGAAGATATACAAGCATACAAGTAGCAGCCATCAAGTAATGAAAAAAAAAGCAACCCAGAACAAATGAAAAGAGTCTCGGTTAAGTAAAAATGGTAGCAAGTGATATATCTAAATTTGAAAGAAACGCGCTCACTGACAAATAATGAGACAAAGTTTACTACCTTCCCCTTCACGCTCCATTAAAGGGCAATGTAGAGTTCATTTCGTTTTCTTTTTAAACTAATGAGCTACAGAAAATAAAAAAGAAGTAAGCTTTGCTGATGACCCTATTTATTTATTTATTTATTTATTTATTTATTTATTTATTTATTTATTTATTTATTTATTTATTTGTCTGTCTGTCTGTCTGTTTGCTTGTCCAGCAGTCCACCTCCTAAATTAAGCATTCAGTCACCATCATCATTTCTTAGGCTGCCCAGAAGCGTAATTGCAATTTGATCATGGATGGACCGCGTCACCTAGACAATATTTTCTGAATGTTCTCAAAGCTGCCGGTCTACTACCCGTTCGTTAGACTTCTTTAAGCAGGAAAAATAGCTGCTTCCACACCCATTTTTAAACTCCATCCTGCGCCTTGTTTTATACCGAGCACGTACAAATTTTACTTCAAAAAGAAAGAGGTGGGTAAAGTTTATGTCGTGCTGTACGAACGACTCCGCGAGACCCATTCCGTGTGCATGGCTCTCTCCTCAGAAACTTTACATCCTATTGCCAAAACTTTTTATTCCTGCGTCCCCACTCATGTGCGGGAGATTCGGCTCGTTTGGCTGCCCGGCCACTGTGGGTTAACCCTCAATGAAACCGCTGACATATTAGCTAAAACAGCTTTGGCTTTACCGATCGTCGAGGTTCTTCCCCCGTTTTCTTGCGTGTTGTTGGCACGCTATCGCCAATACCTGTTTAATCAAGATGCCTCCGACCATGGTCTGAACACTTCTCCTGAACTGGAACACCTCAGGTACCGCTGGGAGAGAAGTTTATGCCAAACTCGCTTGTGCGAAGTATTGATAACTTCTTTTCGTTGTGGTGTGCCACCCCTTAATCGGTATTTATACAGGGCAAATCTGATAACCACCCCTTTGTGCCACTTTTGCCAAGAAATTGAATCCGTAGAGCATTTCTTTCTTCTTTGCCGCCGATTTGCTAACCATCGGAGAAGGCTGCTGGAGATTCCCCTGCTACGTCTCGGTCTGCCTTTAACTGTACCGGTGCTCTTGTCGTTTGGGGGGACTAGGCTGGGCCGATGCCATAGGGACGTGTGCAACGCCATCCACTCCTTCATTTCGGAGACAGCTCGTCTGCAGTGCTAAAAACATTCCGATTAGGCTGACTTTTACTATAAATTTCCTATTCTTCTCTTTGTTTTTTTTTTCTCGTGTTTTCTCTCTCTCTCTTTCATTAACCTAGACCAAATTCTTTCTTCTGCTCCATTATTTTGCCTTGATTGATTGTAATGAAAACATAACTCTTCTTGGCCAATCCCCCTAAGTGGGTATGCGCCATTTTTCGGGCCACCACCACCACCGCCTCGCAGTAGGAGCGCTTGTTTCAGGCGAAATGCAAAGTGTGCCTCGCGTATCGAAATTTCGATGCCGTAAAAAGAAGCACAGGTGGCCTGCGTTTCACAGCGCGGGCGTAGCTTCGAAGCTACAATTAAACCTGGATGTAACGAACCTCTATGTAACGAATTCCTAGATTTAACGAAGTTTTTCAATTCCCCATTGTCAGTCCCGTTGAAACCCATGTGTTTGCGACCTCTATGTAACGAAAGCATTGCGACGGTTAACTCTGATGTAACGAATTCTCTACGCTGATGAGCCATTGTTGTCTGCACTTTTTCTGAAAAATCGGCAGGAGAAATGCACTGATTTAGCGAAGTTTCCCGCACAGCTAACTGCCGTGCGTTTCCGGTGTGAGTGCGGTGTCGGTTAGGTGCTAGAACTGCCTGTCGGCGCGAAGTTGCGCGTCTCGACCGCCATCTGTGGTGTCGGTTCGTCGGTGATAAATCCTGGGGCCAGAAAACGAAAACTTTTGTCTTTTCAAGACAAGCTCGCAATTTCAAGTGCCGTCTCCACTGGCAAAAAAAAAGAAGAATGTTGCCGCCCGGTACAGTATCCCAGCCAGCACCTTCTCAACAATTTTGAGTGCGGCAAAGAGCATCAAGTTGGTGAAAACGCGCCCTTACAACATAAATTTGGTTCCTGAAACGGGTTAAGGCACCCGAAAGTGTAAAAGAAGGCAAAAGTGGTACCTAAGTTACGTTTGTGAATAGGGAGGTAAGTGACCTCGCTTCTTTGCAGCGCCGTGTTTTAACTAAGTTCGCGGGAAAGCATCAGGGGCAAATCACGGAGTTTTTCGTTGGGAAATATATCCTTGAAGGGTGAGTTCACCGTCACTGATGTCTAGCGTTTTGGTTTCGTTTCTGCTTCATTCACGCGAGCCTTAACTCTAAACCTGCATGTAACGAAAACCCGCGTGTGACGAAAATAAAGCCAATTTTTTTATCAACTTCGTTATATCCAGGTTTAACTGTATTGACAACGTGGATTAGGAGATTTCAACAACGTTTCACTAAAACTACAGGGAAGGAGGGGAGGCTGCTTTGTCTTCAAATAAAAATTTAACATGTAAAAAAGCACGCTAGACATTCTCCAAAGCCAAGCAGCTTCCTTCGCGGCGTGTCTCCACCGAGAGGAACGCAAGTCACAGAGAGCGGGGGAACGGCAAAGGGCGGGAAAGGAGGCTTAAAACTGAGCAAACAGGATTTGTGTGTGGCTAAGCGTTAACATCTGCAGCCGCTATTGCCAGAGTACGGGTGCCTGAGCGGTGCACTCGAACTAGATTTGTCAGTTCTTGTCACTGCAACCAAGTGCGAGGTGCCACAAGTCACCCCAGGAATCAAACTGTCTTTTTTTTCCCTGGACCAGACTCTTTTCTGTCCGTCCGTCCGTCCATCTGTCTGTCTGTCTGTCTGTCTGTCTGTCTGTCTGTCTGTCTGTCTGTCTGTCTGTCTGCGCGTGCGTGCGTGCGCGTGCGTGTGTGTGTGTGTGTGTTAATTTGAAATATCCCCTCTCTCCCCTGTCTTCTGTAAATATGTCACCTCTATCCTCTGTCTCTCCTCTCTGTGAATCTGTCATCCTCTGCCCCAACCCCCACACCAGCAGGCGTTCCGGTGTCCACCCCTAGGTGGGACAATTTACGCCTGCTGGTGGACTTTCCTTCGCTTTTCTTTGTCAATAAATTCACTCATTCATTCATAATCACGTCACATTTCTCAAGTCAGATTCACCACATAATCCACCAGCACTGCCATGGGGGTTGATTTTGCAGTATTGCCATCACGAGTGGACATCAAACCAGCACCTGGCCTTTTTATAACATACCCCTTCACCTTTCAACTCCCTACGAGCAACTGTACTCGCAATCTTCGACCTCAGATCAAACTTATCAGTGAGGTTGATGTCCAGTTAGGCAAGTTGTACTTAGCATTCGTTGAGCACCCCAGACTTCGTGTGTCAGCCTCATCTCACGCTCTACCGCTTCACAACCTAACCTCAGCCTTGAACCCCCAAATCAGTCGTTCTTGTAGTCTCAAATTAAATCGAAGCGCACCTCGAAAACGCAACGCACTTTATTCGTATAAAAAAGACTTCCGGCGACCTAGAACCAAGTGGTAATTGTCACCACGGACAATTAGCAGTAACACGTAACTATATTAACAAAAAAATACACTACAATGTGTTATTTTTGACAAGTTACTCAGCCATTTTAGCTGGGTGAAGTCAAGACAAATGAAGACCAAAGTGACAAGAAACAGGCGTAAATAAATCACAAACGAGTTTTTGCCGTTTCAGGTTTCACCGTGCAACATATGGAGAGAATAGCTATTTATTCTGTGGGTATTTATTGTAGAGATCCTTAAATGTTTAACCGAGCTTCATATAAAAAAAGCGTTTGATCTCGTATTGCTTAATAAAAACTACAAGACACCGAAACTGCTTACGAAAAAATTCAAGTGAATTAGTCTTGGACCTTCTATTAACCTCAGCTTCAACGTCGATATCCCTCATCCGCCAAGCTCGCCATGCTTAGGTTTAGTTCAGATGATATCTTAGCTCGAGCAATCAGCAGGCGGAACCCTCCAAGCTTTTTCCGAACCCACCACATCGTGAGGTTTAAAAATATACCGGGTTGAAATGGACCTTTTGGAAAAGGGGGGGAGGGGCGGGACTATGGAAAGAGGGCATTAAGGAATGGTCACGGTACAGTTTGGGGGCGCGCTGAAGCCTCAACAGAACAATACGACAGGGTCAGCTATGTTGCTTGGGATGGTTGGATTTGTGAGTCTTGACTATGGCGTCCACAGACATCGAACGGATGCATGGCGCACTTAATTGTGCACTCGTACACGCGTAGAGTAGCCCATGGCCGCAGAGGGTGATGAGGAATAACTGGATAAGGCGGGTAATTAAATAAATACTAGTAATAGATACACCACGCGCGACTAGCAGTTTTAATCAATCAATGAATATCAATGAATTGACATACTATGTCATCCCATACTATGTAATCTATTCAACCACTCTCTCTTTGATGGTATATATCCATCAAGTCTGAAACTAGCAAAAGTTACCTCTGTATTTAAGGAGGGTGACCGATCTGAGCCATCCAGTTATCGACTAATTTCAGTTCTAAGTGTTATCAACATTACTTTCGAAAAATTAATTGCAAAACGCGTCCACAAGTTTCTTGAAAAGTACCGCGTCCTCTGTCCGCAACAGCAGGGATTCCGCCCGCGATACTCAACATCAACAGCTGTGCTCTCATTTACCCAAGTACTTAATACCACCCAGCATAATAATAAGCTTGCCGCTATAGCATTCTTAGACCTTCAAAAAGCTTTTAAGTGCGAATGCACTTTATAAGCGACCCTGAATTCCGTTGACCGCCGTCCGTCCACATAGCAACAGCTGCGGGTGCGCGCGCTCCTCGTCTTCCTTGGCAACGGGGGGAGATGGCACATACCCACGTGGGAGATTGGCCAGGAATCTCCTCGTCTTCCTTGGCAACGGGGGGAGATGGGCGCGCGCTGCCTGGCCGCTGACATGGCACATACCCACGTGGGGGATTGGCCAGGAATCGGGCGTGAGAAGGGCTAATGCACCCGCTTAAAGGAGTACTGACACGAAATTTCAAAGCTGAGATCCGCTCTAGCAATCAAGTACAACGACAACACAAATAGGTTCTGTGCATGGCACATACCCACGTGGGGGATTGGCCAGGAATCGGGCGTGAGAAGGGCTAATGCACCCGCTTAAAGGAGTACTGACACGAAATTTCAAAGCTGAGATCCGCTCTAGCAATCAAGTACAACGACAACACAAATAGGTGTCTGTGCATGGCACATACCCACGTGGGGGATTGGCCAGGAATCGGGCGTGAGAAGGGCTAATGCACCCGCTTAAAGGAGTACTGACACGAAATTTCAAAGCTGAGATCCGCTCTAGCAATCAAGTACAACGACAACACAAATAGGTGTCTGTGAATAAATGCATCTTTCTTTCTTTGTAGTTGTGTGTGTGTGTGTGATCTCTCTTTCGCGAACATTACCGAACCGCGCAAATTCAACTCCTGCATTCGCACTTTCACATTCTTCCCCTCGGGGAAATGCGGGGAAATTTTTTGATACAGTAGATCACAATATTATGCTGGATAAACTTAACAATTATGGCTTCCGAAACAAAACCTTTCATCTATTTCCTTTCTTACCGACCGTCAGCAAAAAAGTCCATTAACAATATAACGTCTTCCCTGGTGCTATATGGCTGGTGCCCCTGCCATCTAGCACCAAATTTGCTCGTTTTTTATTAAACGTTTATTTCTCTCTCTCTCTTCCCTACGATACATAACAACAGGTGTTCCACAAGGGTCCGTTCTGGGGCCCTTACTGTTTACCCTCTATGTAAACGACTTGCCTCAAATAATTTCTTCTGAAATGCTCATGTTTGCCGATGACACTGCTATCATATTCACAGCCGATAATGAGGATGAATTTCAAGATAAACTGATCATAGAGCTAGCAATAATATCAAACTGGATTTTGTAGAAACAAATTGACAATCAACACAGAGAGACTAAATACATGCTTTTTCACTCTCCGAGAAGACTTGTAAATTACAGTCTAATTAAACCGATTATTAATGATAATGCACTTCACCAAACCAGTTCCCTCGAATATCTAGGTATTGTCTTTGACAGCAAGTTAAACTGGAATAACCAAATTACGCATGTTTGTTTTAAGATAGCCTCCGGATGCTACGCCCTTTTACAAGCTCGTGATTGTTTTGACACTAACATCTTACTTTTACTATACCATGCCTTTATCAGCAGTCACCTGACATATTGTTTAGAGTCCTGGGGCTGGACGTTCACTACGTACCTTAACCCCATCAGACGATTGCAAAAACGTGCGATTAGAATTATAAATTTCGCCAGATACAACGGACACAGTAAGCCTCTGTTTACTCAGCTCCAACTATTAACTTTTGATTGCATTCGTGAAGATAAAACTGCTCGAGTCCCATACGACATACTAAGAAACAATCATCCATTTCCTGTCTCCTTATTAAACAGTCCACTACGGCACACAAGAAACTTCAGCTTCAACGATTTCAATCTTCCCCTTACTCATAATATTTATGGTGAGCGACTTATGCAGTACGTTGGTGCGAAAGTGTGGAATAAAATACCTGTTGACCTGAAAAATGATCATAACTTCTGTAAAAAACTGAAAAACCATTTTCTGTTATATGCCCAAGAGTGTCCCCTGCACTAGAAACATACTTGTTTTTTTTTTCTCGTTTTCTTTTTTATCACAGCATGATCATTTGCGTACAATCGCCAAGTTTGCGGCCTCTCTCCTCTTTTTTTTTTAAATAGTCATTACGTGGTATGCATGGTTTACTGGTGTTGGTGTTTTATGTATTGGTGTTTACTGTATTCTAACATGGTTATAGTACAGTATATTTGTTCACTGATTGTTAACCATGAGTCTGCTTATAACTATGCATTTCCCAATTTGGACCCACAACTAGCCTTTAGCTATGGGTCCAAGCACTGTTTGCAAATATTATGTACCTATGCTTGAAATAAAACCAACGATTGATTGATTGATTGAAAGTGATTGAACCAACCAACATCACGCAATAAAAACACCACATCACGATGTAGCAGCCTCTCTGTCCGATAGCGAATAAAACATGCCGACATAGTTGCACATATCCCCAAAAAGGGATTGCCCGAGGCTTGGTAAAACGGCTAATCAGATATATAATTCTACCCATCTATTAGAATGCATCGGCGGCTTCAATGGACGGATAACATTATTGAATGATAACATCTGCTCGCTCTGAAATTCGCAACACTGTTGTGCGGTCGAGCAAGGCTCCGTTATCAACAAGACTGCCGTCTTAATTCAATAACGAGTCTCGTAGCCCAGGTTGGGGGTGGAAAGGGGGATTTAGGAAGCAGATGGTTGGGTGTCACTTCCGGTTTTCTGTAATGTTCTCACTTTAGCAATTTAGCAACTGGGAACCACCATCCCTACATTATTACGAACACTGCGTTCATTTTGCGATGGTCACCAGCCTAGCGGATTACTCTGCGTTAACGGTCAATAAAGGTTTGAGCTATAATCCCGAAGGGTAACTTTCAAGCGCGAATACAGGAAAGCTTATGGCCCTGCGGAGTCGGAGGAGTCACAACGCGGTGTTTAAATATTCAGTGAATAAAAAAAATTGCCGCATTTGATAAGCACTGGTGAACAAGTGGGTTTGGTGCACGGATGTAACGACGACCACCTTAGCGTTACCGTGCCGCACAAAACAATTTTCACCAAGATCATTGTAAAGGCAGCAAGAAAGCTTTTCTTGAAAAAAACGTGCTTACGGCTAGCATATAGCTTACGTGTGCAGGATGTTTTTCTTCGTACGGCTCGTAGTTGAGAGACAAGTGGCGCAAAGCTATAACAAATGCTCCTGTCTTCCTTGCGTTAAGAAGTTACGACATTTCGAAAAAATCGTGGCTTCTCCGGCTCAGTTTGTGGACGCTTCCATTCGGCTGGACCCGTCGAACTGAGTGGCGCACAGCGGTAAGCATACTGAACTGAGCAAAATTATATCATTATCACGAAATGTGTGCATACAAGTTAACTTGTTTTAAATGTGTCTTGCGTGGGGCTTGTCTGGCCCGTAGGTACACGTCCAGCCTTTCCTTGCACTCGTTTAAAAAGGCATTTTTTTTTTTTGCCTGAACTGGCTGCACTGGTGCAAGCAGTGCAGCATATGTTCATTTTTTTTGTTACTAATTGATATCCCCAGTAGCACTTTGCACTGGTCTGCACGACACTGCACTAATCTGCACCAGATCAGGTAAAAAAAGGTGCCCCTACTACATCCCCACCATGCGTCAAGCTGTGTATCGACGTCCAACTATGGGTCAATCTGTGCTGCAACCGCACCGACGATGCAACGACAACGCAAGTGTACACGCAACGTGGCGTCTACCTGCATATAGCTAATAAGCTAACAAACGGGCAATTTTGCTTCCACTTTGACTAGACTTCAGTAACAATAAAAGTAGACGAGAAACAACTCTCAAAATTATTTTCAGCTTTGAGACTAATATTTCTTTCCATTTGCAAAGATGAGGGCAAGGAATGAAAACACAAAATGAAGAGAAATACGCGTTATTCTCGGGTTGCATGACGAGAACGAATACATTCGACGGGAAGGCCGTGCAAAGCGTAACCATGACCTCCCTGCAAGCCATTTCCTATCCCAGGAAAAGGATACTTCACAAGGTGGCATTGACCCTGTCATTTGGACCTGCAGGGATTTAAAAAAAACGACATTTCGATGGGAAATAGAGCTATGTCCTTAAAATGCCAAACAAGATCAACGCAGGTTCAAGGAGGTCTAGCACCGTTATGAACCTCTGCGTCCTTATTACTTTTGTGTTGCTGCCATTATTTCACCGTGCGAAATGAGCACCTGACGTGGCACTTGATGCCAAAATGGCCAAGGATCGTCATATCGTTGATATATATCAGTGTCTAAAGCATTTTCCGGTGCTTGGTCAATTTTCCCACACGTTTCCTAACACCCATGGGCTGTTGCTAAGCCTTTTTCCTTCCAATTTTCTAGCAAGTTGGTACTTAAAAGACAGCTCGGATAAATGTAAAGAGCTACACGGCTGCTCATCAGTCTTCGATTTCTGTACCCAAACTTTTTTATCCTGGGGTCATTACGTGCTTTACGTGAGAAAGGCTGAAGGAGCTTTATGCGTGCCGAACGCTTACACAGGTATGCACCGCAGCACGAAGAAAATTACCGGCGAGCTACGACAACGGGGAAGTCGTGAGTGTAGGTAACGGAACAACCTGTCCAAAAACCGTGCCACGCATTCGTGAGGTATTTGTCGGGAACGTTCTCGGAAACAGAGCTACGCAAATGCTCCCAGGTTCAGCCTCCGCCAACGCCATTTCGCCCACCAAAGCCATCGAAGAAGGCGGATGCTCCCGAGCCGCAACAGGTGTCACTCTCGCAGCCACCACGGCGCGCATGGGTGGTGGCCGGAGTCGAGACAGACCCCGGGCTGCCGCAAAGGGGAAGGGCGCGAGGCTCGAGGGAGAGGGAAGGCACGCGTGGCCGCGCCTTACCTGAGGTTCAGACTCCTCCAAATCGACCATGTCCCGCCTGTGGACGGGTGCCGTTGACGAATGCGCCCTCAGGCGAATGAACGCTAGCTCGCCGCCGAAGGCTCGGCCCCCGGGCAGGGTCCACTCGCGGCGCGAAGGGGGGGACGCCAGCGCCGACGAGGGCGACGCGATGCCCCCGCCGACGATGATGCGCGCCGCGGCCGTCGCCGATGTCTTGTGCGCACAGACGCAGCAGCTCACGGTGGGCTGCGCTTCCTTCTTCACAACCACTGTGCCTCCCTGACTCGGAGGGGAGGCGCACTTGCTCGCCATGGCCGATGTTTCGCTGACAATCGCTCGCTTCTTCCTCCCCGGCCCGTCTCCCCCCCCCTGCAGCTGGAATATGTCGAAGCCCCCGACGGTTCAGCTCTTACATCTTCGTGCGGACTGCGATTCTCTTCTCGTGATCCTTCGTCAACTCCGAACGCTCCTCGCTGGGAGAGTAACGTTTGTATCCAATCTTCCAGCGTCCGCATTCACCTTATTTCCAGACCATTTTTATGATACGAAGGCTTTCTGGTTGAAAACACGGGAAATGTTCACTCGGTGGGTGGCGACCCGCTGGGTCTTCTAGTAAAGATGCATTCAGATGCTTGCAGAGGAAAATTGGCAACACTGTCACCGCGCGAAACAACGAGTCAGCGTTAGGAAAGCTCCTTGCTGGATATTAAACGCAAATGCTGACCCAACTGCCGGAGTGCGCGCTGTTTCGCTTGTCTGAGTTGTTTATAGCCTGCAACAGCTGCAAGCTTCGAGCGCTGTGAGCTTTGAATCAGTTTATGCGCTCTATATGTATTGTACTCCGCACTGCGCTATTCACAAAAGAAAACTGCCAAGAGAGAGAAAAGAAACACCCTCAAGAGTTTACCTAGCTTAAAAATCGTAGTCGCGGTACATGAGCACTCAAACGACACGGCATCAATCGACGTAACCCCAAATTATATGTTGAGCTATCAAGTGAAGCGCGCGTTTGTAGTAATACACACAGACGATAATCGGACCCGTCTTGCGTGACGAACAAAATGTCTGCTGTCTCTTGCTTGACTCGCGGCATTGGCACACAACACTCACTACGAACCATAGGTAGACACCACAACCGTTCTATTAATGTTTTCACTTGCTTCGTGATGTCAATGGTGTGCTTCCTTGCCTATACGTTGGTCCTTAGTGACTTACCAGCCAGGTGAGCTCAGTACGTGCTCGACCTCACGGTAGCACTCTGAAGACGATGACACAAGCCGAGACGGTATCTCTGGTACCTTCACTGCGCACTGTCGCAGTTCCCAACGGCACTTCCTTCGTGAGTATGCCGGCAAAAGGCGATGTAATTGTGCTTTTCTTTCCCAGGGCTGGAACTTGGCGACTCCTGCTCGCGATGCTCGCATTAGCGCGTGCGCGCTGGATGCGCACTCACACCACCGTCCGTCACTGTCGACACAGAGTGGCGGGAATTCCAGGCCGTGGCACTCCCCTCTCCTCCGCTTCAGCTACCGCTCCGCAGGGGAGCCCAGCGGTTGACTTCTTCGGAAGATGTCCCACATCCCTCGTTCCTCGGGGTTTCTTACCGTCCCCCGTCCGTTCCTCCGCCCGCAGTAAACACGGGGCCGAGTGGCGGCTACAGTCCCCCGGTCACGTGGGGCACTGCGGCGGTTCCTCGTAGAAGGCAAATCGGCAGGGCACTCCCGGCTGGTGCCTGCGTGCTCCTTTTCAACATCAAGAGCGCATGGCCATGATTTACAAGTTTACGGGTTTCCCCTCGTCGCGAACTTCGCAATTATCACATCCGTACTATTCCGTTTCGTTCGTTTCTTTATGAGCAGTTTAATGAGCGAGATAGCAACTCCGTCACTCTGCGGTAAGAGAAAGCCTTACGGGCATTCTGTTAACCCGGTGGTGAGGACGTTAGAGCTCTTTCTTTCTCCTAACCGCCCTCCCTCGCTAGCTTTCCGCTTCGCAGTCGTCAACCCTAGGAGGAGAGGACGACCCGTGCCGAAGCCCACGGCTCGCAGGCATTTCCTTCCCTTTCGTTCGCTGCTAGCACCGTCGCTAATGGTCTCCCCTCGCCCTCCTCTTCCGAGTCCGCATCTCCGCCCTTTCTTCGCGGAAAAGAACGCCGGCTCCTGGCTGTGGGCAAAACAGCGGCAAGTGGCAGAGAACTCCTGGCCCCGAGATCGGGGAAGGGCGGTGCGAACATCTGGACGAGGGAAGCAGCAGCGAGTCTGTGTGCATGCGTCTCTTCGAGTCCTGACGATCTTTCGGGGATTTTGTCTTTCTGGGTTAGCTTGTTTACTTGGTCTCACGCCTGACCTTGAACTAGGTGTCAGCGCATCACCTACTTTTGATTTTTTTCCCCCTCAAAGAAACACAGTTCTTATTTTTCGCTGCTGCGTACATGCGTGGAGGAAGCATCTTGTTCCTATGTGTACTATTTGATGGCTAAGCGTCTTAAGTGTTCAGGCCATTAGTGTGGTTTCCTTTCTTGTTTACTCGGCGATTACTTGAAACGAATCGTGGAACGAAGCCCCAAGCCTGGGGTTAGAAAATGGAGTACTCATAAATCTTGTTGGGGAGAAATGTATATTCTTGCTGTATCAAGGTTTCTATGTTTTGAAGCAGTACGTAAGGAGATGCGGAGCAGGGCAAAAAACAATATTCCGACAGTTTTTATTGTATTAAAACATACAAAAACGAGCAAAATAACAGGGTATCAAAATAGCCCTTCCTCTTCTTTTTTTCTTTTTGAGGGAAGAACAGGTAATGCATCGGAGATGCCAAATCATTGCACTACCATAGACGCGCAACGGTGCGCCATAGATGCGCCATCCAGTGCGCCACGGCGGAATCTGCGAAGTGAACCAAGTTCACGCCCCTCTGAGGCCAAGTGTATACGCCGCGTTGAGAAACACGGACTGAGGACACGCAAGCTGACACATTTGGGAACGCAAAAAACAGAGGAAGACGCTACTTTAAAAGAAAGGTGGGGGGGGGGGGGGGGGGGGGGAAGACAGGAAGAGAAGAATAGGGGCAGGAGAATGCACATGCGCTCCGTCCTTCGGCCAGTGCAACATTTTCGAACGTTATTCAGATACAAAAAGACGCCAGCTGTTGAAGCGTCCCAAATTCAAAATAAGGGCCCTAACTTCATGCATAATTACATCCTCCGTTTCCTTGACGAGTTGAGCTCATACGTTCCTTGACTACTAGAACGGCCAGCTCGTGTGAAGCCTTGTTTCGTGATATCTTGGCAGTTGTGCGCTGGCTTTATGATCGCTTATTTATTTTCTCTGGAGTCCCTTTTTTTTTTTCAAAAAATAATTAGTTCAGCTGTAGGTTAGCTTTGTCTGAGCGTTCGCTTTTTTTTAGCTTTAACTCTCCGCGCAGTATTTACGTTCAAACATTAAGACGCACTTCTCGTGAGGAACATCTCAACGCTGTCCTATGGCAGTGCTGCAATTCCAGCTCGGCACTTGGAATGATTCCGGTATGTGCTTCCGGAGACACCAAATGGAATTGAAACGGAGTGGTGACCATGGGTAATGAGTTATGCAGTTTACTAAAACTCACTCAGTCCACACAGCAGCCGTGTTAGATGCATTAAAAGACCAGGGAATAGAAAAAAAAACTGCATAAGACTTCTAGATGGCATATATAAGGGATGTACGGGCAGGATATCCTCCACAAGCAAAGCGATAAATTTCCGAACCGAAAGGGACTAAGACAGGGACACACCATCTCGCCAAAACTGTTCACAGCATGTATGGAGGGGGTATTCCGAAAGCTTGACTGGAAAAACACAGGATCAAGGATAAGCGGAGCATACTTGAACTATTTGAGGTTTGTGCACGGCATAGTCTTGCTAAGCGAGTCTGCAGAACACCTGCAAAAAACACTGGAGGAGTTAAATTCAGAAAGCAAGGCCATTGGGGCTAAAAATAAATATGAATAAATCTAAAGTAATGAGCAATAAGCATGCCGAAAACGCCCTCTTCAGCTCGGGAAGCGAAACGCTAGAAGAGGTAAAACAATATAACCACCTCGGACAGATGATTAGTGCTGACCCCAGCCACAAGAGAGAAATCCGGCGCAGAAGAGGTATGGGTTGGGGAGCACGCTGCAAGCGCTCCCAAATAACCAAAAGTAAGCTACCTATGTCACTCAAAAGAACAATCTACAATCAGTGCATACGGCCGGTGATGACATACGGAGCTGAGACTTGGCGCCTTGCTAAGCAACTGGAAAGAAACACGATGGAGGGATGAAATAAGGAAGTTCGGAGGCAAACAGTGGACTCGAGCAGCGCAGGGAAGGAGCGGTTGGAGGTCAACGGGAGGGGCCTTCGTCCTGCTTCGTCCTGCAGTGGACCTGAGTAGGATGATGATGATAATAATAATTATAATTATTATTATTATTTTGGTTGTAATTATGATTAGGATGATATTGATAATTACGGTGGCGACGACGACGTTGTTGATTATGATGATTATGACGACGGTAATGATAATGACACCTAGAAGGCTCACTCAGAAGTTCTCGAAACAAGATAGTATGTCCAACAAGAATACTCATCCGCAAAATTTCTTTTAAACAGGGTCACCCTGTTTAATAGAAATTAAGAATTTAAAAGAATTTAAAAGAAAAGAAAAAGATATGCAATGATTGCATATCTCTGTATCCCTGTGTTCCTCATACAGTAACTGTTAAGGCAATTTCTGGACAATATGGATACAAAATAACTTCAAAAGCTGCAAAGAGCGCTTGTTTTAAGCGTTTATTGAAAGTATTCTCTAGAACTTTTACTGCTACTGAAAATGCGAAACAAGACATCTACGAAACTGCTGTGCGTTAGCTCTTTTCGAAGATTATCAATTCGCTTCTTGATATGCCCCAGCGCATGCTTTGACTGGTATGTCGTGTGTACGTGCTTCATGCGATGAGTTTGGTGCGATCGCTTTCTTTTTATTAAGCACGCAGTATGGGCTTGTCGGAGTGAATGGTCGTTCTCGAGAAAACGCCCACCTCAGCGGCCGCTACAACAAACCGCTAAAACATCGCTGAACGCAAGTAGGCGCTGAAGCGACAGGCTCCACCGGTGCGCATGTGCACCAACATCAGCTGAAGCACGAGAAGAGCTACGTTCGGGTGTACGGGGCTAGCTTGCTTTGCAGGGGATAGCGGTGCAGCGCCCTTGGATTGGAACTTCCATAAAGTGGCGAACCGCATACGTCACAAGCAAAACGAGAAGCAAACTAGACGTTTTTGTATCTTTTTATCTGTAGAGGTGTACGTTCAGAACCAAGAAGTATCCCAGTCTTAAAACCTCCCGGGACATACGCACGTCATGCATTTGAGGGTCTCCGTCGTGCCCGTGAGAACAAGGTGAGACGAAGGAAATGGACGTTTTGTGGATGGAATCTGACTGCGAAGGTGCACGTGGCGCTGGTGAAGACAACGCCGGTTTCCACCAAACATACAGGCGGCGTGTTTCTTAGGCTTTTGTTCAGGTCCGTTATACGTTGCTCCTTTCGTTTTGTTCGCTCTATTTAATCGCTTCTGTCGTTCTGAATTCATACTGCCTTCACTCTCGAAAGCCCAGCAGGGGCCTTCGCAGACGACAGCGCAGATGCGAGTCGCGATGTGATGACGGAGACGAACGAACCGGAACAAGGTTCTTGAACAACGGGAGAGGGGGGCCCGAGAGAGGGGGAGGGGAGTAGCGGGAGGCGGTTCTCCTCGTCTGCCCGCCCATCAGAGCATGCGTAACGGAAGCTGCCAGATGGGGAAGGAGGCCTCCCATTTCCCCCTTCCTTCTCCTCTCTCCGACTATTGCGACAGTCCCGCGTGGGCTAATTGACACGACCAAACCGCAACGCTTGTTTGCACTGCCCCCTCTTCTCTTTCCGAGCGCTAATCGGTTGCGTGCGGCGACCAGCAACCGGCCGGTTCCCCTCACGCTGGCTCCAAATTAATCTAGAAGCTTTCGCCAAAGCGTGTTTTGCCGGTATCGGATTAGGCCTTACGGAGAAGCGTGCCATGTAGAGCGCCTCGTTTAAGGTGAGATCTGCGGAAGGTTACCCCACAACAAGTTGCTTGACCCCTTCTAACGAAAAGGCTACGTCAGCGCAGCGTCATACTTTCCACTTGTGGACGTCATTGTCCAAGATTCAGGATTTAAGGGTCACCGAGGGGAAGAAAATCCGGCTTCTGTTTATATAGAGTACTCGGATATTTTTTTTCTATTACCGGACAGGTCATTCCTGTTATTGCCTGCAACCAGAAACGATTTAGCAGAGAGTGATACCACGTATGTCAATCAGGTAAGAGAGAAATCTGAGAAGTATAATAGACGCATTTAAATGGAGTTCATAAATTAGAAAAAGCATTTGTTTCAAACGACACCACCGCAGTAATGGAAGTGTTCAGAAACCAGCAAATAAGAGTCTTAAATAGAGCTCTTGGAGTTCTGGAGTCATGGACCGAATCCTTAATCGTTCATGAGAAGAGCGAGAAGTTCCCTATCAGTAAGGGCGTCAGACAAGAAGGCACCAGCTCTTCAAAGTAGATCACAGCCTTTCCAGAATGAGTCATTATACGAGTAAATACCAGCAATACAAGTAAATGGAGAATATCTGAGCTATTTGAGATTTGTGGATAACATTGTCATTGTCACTGGATCGGGAGAAAACCTGCAGGGAATGCTTCAAGAACTGCACTCAGAAAGGTCCGTCATAGAGTTGAAAATGAACGTAAATACCGAAGCTGATATAATGGATTACGCCATGAAACACTGAAAGATGTAGATGAAATAACTGTCTTGGACAAGGTGTTAGTGGGGAAAATGGACCTAAGCCGGGAATGTAACGCGAATAATTGACAATAGGCGTACGATTCGACCATGAATGGGACCATGAAGTGGCTACAGAGAGACGGTAATATAAGTAGAACAATTAACGCGATGGTGAGATGAAATAAGGAAATTAGGGGGCAAAGATTACTACCGGCCATCTAAGGATAGAAGCGGATGGAAGTCGATGGGCGAGGCTTTGGTCTTCGAGTATGCATAATATGGTGGTAATAATAATGATGCAACCTAGCGTGAAGCTTCGTAAGATTTAGTAATTTAACTTTAAAAGCATGAATGCCCTCTATAGAACGCGGAAAGTTGTGACAGTTATGACTAGTAAACGGGGATTCTGCGAAATACGTTGTGCTGCACCCGAGTGTTTATAATCCGTGTTTTTTTTTTTTTATTGTTGCTATCTTTTTTTTTTTTTTTAACAGAAAGGTAGCTATGTACACAAAAATCACTCGAAAGTCTGGCTTCTCCCGCCCTCCGAAGAGACTGTTTATTCGTGCGGACAGGAACAAATAATACCTCAGCCAGCGGTAGTGAACGACAACGTAAGCTGTCGATTTTTCACAGCTTTTACTGCTCGCTCCCAGCGTCATGTACGTTGTGCAAGATGCGAATAAAGACAAACAAATGAGTAATTGAATTACATTCTGTTCCAGGGGCTTTTCGGAGCAAATTAAAATCAGAAGAAATCATAAAAGTGCAAACCAAGTTCACTTCCCACCAGAGCGCACACTTCAGTCGTGTGTGCGTGGTGGTTGGTTTGAAGGGTGACAAGGAAAAGGCCTGCAGAGGCAAGAAGGCCAATCGCTCTTCGCCCCTTTGCAGCCCGCCGCCCCGGATACAGCGCGGCATTGAGGGAAAGCTCGCCCCGATTGCTCAGCTGTGTTGGTTGAACCACGGTGGAGCACTGAGGGCAAGGGATGAGCAGACCATTCTTCACAGGGCCACTCGTGCGGACGCGGTAGCCCCAAAGTGAACGACACTGGGGTGCATAGCACTTCTCAAGAAAACCCCCGACAGAAGCTATCTTATGCGCAAACAAGCCCCGCCTTTCGTGGACCACACACTGTCATGTGTGTTCGGGTAGCGAATACATCAAGCAAACATTGACGCATAGTTTTGAGAACGGATGCGGCCGAGGGTTTGACCCCGCGGCCACGGCGACTGTTTTTCTGATGCAGTAAAACAACAAACACGCCCGTGCGTCCAGATTTCAGCGCATGTTGTGTAAATAAATTCAGCACCAGGTTGTAAAAATAAATTCTTACACCGATCATTCACTACGCACGCTTAATAGCTCAAGTGTAACTTTGGCGCATAAAAACGATTTTCTTTTCAAATGCATACTAATAGTTACAATAAAAAAGCAAATAAGGACTAGTCGCGCCAGAAGACTGGTCCTTATTTCTCCATTTCTGTACGTATGTTCCTTCCCTTCTTATCTACATATCCCGTTTGTAGACAGACAGAATAAACCTTTATTGAAGTCAAGAGTTGTGCTTGTATCGAAGCTTGAAAGAGGCGTCCTTAGTCCAAGATGCCTCAGCGAGACCGGCATTGTTATCGAGCATCAGCAGTTTACAAACTGGAATCCAGTGCATACGTATTTAAAACATCATCTCTTTTATTATTAGAACCAAGTGTAATATAAACAATCAATCCAAATGCCGTATGAAAGAATTACGAATTAGCCACATAGTGTAGATAATGTCAATAAAATTTTATTTGGTTTTATAAACATTGCTTAAACTATCGTTCACCTACTTGTCTTACGCCTTTTGAGATAGCGGAATATACGGCCCCAGTAGTGTCAATAAAAATAATAATATTAGTAGAGAAGACCCACCACTACGGCTCAGTGGCAAAGGCGTTGAGGCGGCGAGGGACGCGGGTTCGACCCCGGCCGTGGTGGCTGCTGTTCAGATGGGGGTGGAAAGTGAAAACGCCCGTCTGTCGAGGTTTCGGTGCATGGTCAATATCTCCCCGTGGTCAACATTAACCCGGAGCTCTCCACAACGGCGCGCGTCATAGCCCAGACCTGTGTAGCTTCGGCGCGTTAGACATCGAGAACTCGAGAACGGTTGTCTAAAAAGATACGTGAAGTAAAATTCAGCACTTGAGCGCTGACACAAAGAAATAAAAGGAAGGTTTCGGTCTTGCGCCAGCTTGTAGTTCTACTAATCCTGAGGCCTGATAACCCCCCATATCGGTTATTTACCACCTCCCTTTCGTTCTCATCATGTAAGCTGAATGAAGCTCAGGTTGAAAAAGATGGTAAAAATCACATGAATACAGAAACGATGAACGTCAAGTAAGCTATTACTCAGTAGTTTTACAGGACCTAGATACTGAATTAAATAATCCAGGGTTAATTCCTCTGCCGTATGAATTCATAAAAGCACAGCATGTGATTTCAGGTGTATTTATATGCGTGCAAACACCCACAGGGTCGATGGATCTGACGAGGACGAGTTCCACCGTGACAGACGACTGCTTATAGGTGATAGCAGTGTTTGGAAGAGAGCATGATTGCGTATTCTGCCGGAAACCACTATACGTTATCCCTGTGGGGACGGATCCCGTTCCTCCAGAGGCCTGTCCTCCTCCTCCAGACCCACTTTACACCGTCTCCCATGATGTGGAGCGGCTTCACGCGTCCCCGGGGCTTGTTCTTTTCCCTTCTTAGTGAGGGACGGAACTAGCCGCCGCTGCCTTTGGCAGACTTTGCCAGCTACTCATTCCGCGAGATGGTGAAAAGCAGTTTATCCCTCGGTCAGTGAGCGCATCTAATTGCGGAAAAGCTCTTCCTTGGAACCGGATACCCACCATATTCCGCGATAAAATCTTCCTCCTCAAAGGCGTGTGTCGCTAGGGGGCTCAAGCGGGCACCTTATAACCGTGTGCAGTAGCAGCAGCACATGTAAAGGTGCTTCATGGAGGGCCTTTTAACAGCAGAGCCATTTAAGCTTGAGCTTGTCCGGTGGTGTTCGCAAAAGCGTTCGCAAAAGACATACCAAAAAAAAAAAAAAAAAGAACACCGAGTGCACGTGAACGTACGCCTCGTTAAGGCCGATCCACACGACGGACCGAGTCCGCGGTCCGATCGGTCACGTGATGCCGCGTCACGGCCCGCCGCGGTCCGATGCAGCGCCGAGAGCATCCACACGGCGGACCGCCGTAGCAGACGACAGAGCGGTCCAACCCAGAAACACTCTCCACCACAGTGCTTCCAACCAGACGAACTCGCGAACCCATACGAACGGCTCGCGCCCGCTCCGCACATGTTTTATAGGTGTCTTCGATTTTACTGCACTCGCTGCACTCATTCAGGTAGTGCAGCACTCGTCTCTTCGATTTTCGAGTGCAGCGCGCGGCGCCTGCACTTTTCTCTTCGATTTACCGACGGTGCAGAGAGTGCAGGATGAGTTCACGCTTTCCCTGCACCTCCCAGGGAGGAGGTGCAGAAGCAGACGACAAAAGTGCAGGACCGGTTCTGCAGTGGCGGCGCCTGCGCTGAACTGGCTGAACTCATCCTGAACTCGTGCAGAAAGTGCAGGCCAAATCGAAGAGACCTTATGTGTATTTTGCGCTTGGTTTCGCGGTTCCGCGCGCATTTTGGAGCAGTCGAAATGTAAACAGAGCGCAAGCGTCGTTTGGCCGCTATGGCGTTAGCTTTGTACGTTGATGAAGAAGACTACCTTGCGCCGAAAAGGTCGTGCTGGGTTAAAAAGTGGATGTGTCGAAAAGAGCTGGGACTGCGGAACCAAGTTGTGGCGTGCGGAATCCAGAGCAGAGCGCATCCACACGGCGGGCCGGCTGAGCGGACCGGGAATGGCCGACCGTCTGAACACGCAAGCTGGAAGGTTGAACACAGGCGCCGTTTGGCCGCGACAACATGTTGTAACGCACAAGCCTGCACGAAACGTTTCATCCCCACAGTAACAGCCACCCGCGTGCCAGCCGGGCGGGCGCGCTCACGCAGCCGCCGGCGTCGTTCGCACGAAGGCGACACTACGAGCGGCGACGGCGGGGTGATGCGGGCTGCATACGGCTCGTCACCGCTCGCTGGAACCGAACGCTTCCCGCAAATTGAGGTCCGCATGCGTGAAACAAAGTGATAATGACGGCTAGCATTGCACTAGTAAGAGTCGTAGGACTCGCTAGTAAAAGCGCGGATGAAGTATGCGTCGCGATTGTAAGCCTAGCCCGCCGCCTATCCCAGCGGGGGTGATTGACAGGCTCCTTCGAGCGCTTCGAAACAGCCGCGCTGCCTGCGCCATTCTCTATTGGCGCAACTGGACCCGGCTCCGCCCACGCGGCGCGGGAGCTGTCAGACCACGCTGATTGATGTCGCGGTCCGCCGTCGAGACCGCGGACGGTAAACCCTCGGCGAATATTTGGCCCGCGAGGGCCGCGGTCCTGCCCGGACCAACGGCGGCCCGCGCGAACTGGTGACGTCCTGTCACGTGATGCGCGGACCGCGGTCAAAATAATCGTTTTGGTCCGCCGTGTGGATCGGCCTTTAGGAGCACCCCGCAACGGCCAGGATTTGCACGTGGGCTTGCGCCATATGAGGAGCACGCAAAAAAAAAAGTAGTTCACGTGCATTCGCGCCTGAAGTGGGCAGCACAGACGCCGAGTTCGTGCTACAGACGCCGAGTTCGCGAAGCCGGTTGCCGCGAGTTCTTGCGCGTGCTAAAGCAGTCTACGTTAGTAAGATATGTGAAAGCCTGCGGACGAAGCGACCAGGGAGGGCCAGTCATGGAGAACTTTCAGCGGCAAGTTCGGAAATCCATGCGTGGTGCAACAGCCGGGTCTCCGACGGTGGGAGAGGGGCCGCCAGCTCCGTTGTTTCTCCAGCCTTGCACGACCAGTGCAAGCTGCGCCTTTTTTTTTTTTTTTTTTTTTTTCGGTGTGCCACGACAAGGAGGAGCGGGCTAAAAGTATGCTCAAGGCAGTTCTCCCCTCTTGAAGTGCATACGTACTGGCTGACTTTTTTTCTTCGCTGGAGCCATACTCCCTTACTCCCTATACTCCCCATACTCTCCCGCCACGCGGGCAGAAACAATCAAGCCAAGGCATGTAAGGAATGCTTCACTGCAAGCCTGCAGGCACATGCATTAAGATGAAAAGCCAACTTCACAAATAATGATGCGAGCACGGCTAAATGCTAACAAAAGGGGTTATATAAGACCATCTTTACGTGAAAGCACGTCTCACTGGCAAAAAAAAAAAACTTGACGGTAAGATTTGATGATCTTTTTGTGTTCTGCAGTGGCCTTCGTTTTGGATTGGACTTCCTCATGCTTACCTTTAACACTTGATCACGCTACCCATTATAGTGCATTTCTTTTTATTGTGTTATCAATAGACATTTCATAATTGTAATGTTCAAAATGTCCTTTTTTCTCGTTCCCGCGGTTTAGGTGTGTGTTCTTTTTGTGTGTGCGTGTCACAATGTATAAATATCACAGAGCGACTCTGCTGTTGCGCACTTGTCCTTTGCTACCGTACAAGGTAACAGCGTTAATCCCGCAGATCGGCACATCGCGGACGTTATTTGGTGGTTGCGAATGGGGCTGCTTTAAATTTTATAGATAATGCACAGGTTTTGAGGATTACATGCGAAGGGAGTAAAAGCTCTTATCCAACAGACTGTGCATTGGCTAATGCAAAAACAATTGCTAAACCACTCGTTAAGCGAAAATACCGGCGTCGGCGGACATAGCAGGATCCTAAATTCTCATTGGCTGGGATGCGCTCTCTAGCATGTGCCCCCAAATAAAGACCAAAAGAAAGGGAGCGCGCGCGGGCATGCGCAAAACTTGTTGAAAAGTAGAAGGGGCCTCTGGTTCAGCCGGTTTGATTTCAGCACGCGGCGCGTCAAGCTTCGCCATCCTACCGCTTCCGCTTGTCTTGCCCACAGTCACCAGAGAGCAATGGAGGTAACTGCTCTGCGCGCAAGGCGCCATGCTTCATTGCATCAGACATTAATGGTTTCGCATTCGCAACTCGTATGACGTGCTTGGATTTCCTCGTTAATTCTCAAAACAACCCCTCTTCCATTTCCCGTGCACAGTGGGGGCTCGAGCTGGCCAGATCGCGGTGCGATCACCAGGAACGCCTGGTCGTTCACGCACGGGTATGCCTCGCCGACTCGTGTCTTTCTGAACTACGAACGCCACCCAGCTATTTGCTCAAAAGCGTTTTTCCTTCAATGTAATGTGTGGGATTATTGATTGCTTGAGCTGGGAAACATACTTTAAACAGCGCAATAAGGACTAATCCTGTGGGTGAGGACTGGTCGCAGGGCTCGTCCTGTGTGTCGTCTACGTTTAGTCCAGTCCTCGCTGCTCTGTTCGTAAATATGCTTTTCCATTGTTGATCGTTCTATTTATCGCTGTTAACTGGTGACGTTAGAGCTTAGCTCCACCGAGCACACCAAAATCCCCGAGCATTGCGGTGTGACCGCTACAAGGTTAAGCCCGTCATTCTACAAAGTGCGAATTCACGTGCGAATTTGCTGCTGCGGCGTCGTTCGTTCGACAAAACGATCTATTGCTGCAGTTACAAAAATGGCTAGTTTTGCCGCACGAGCGACGACGCAGCAGAAAATTCGCACGTGAATTTGCACCATGTAGAATGGGCTTTAGGGGGCAAGTCCTTTGCTTGTTTTGGGCGCGCCTCATCCGCGCTCCCAGAAGCTTGCAGTTATGATACCTTCGGGGCAGATGCCAGAAACCAATTTCTCAACATAACCCGGTTACCTTGAAGCAACACCTCCTTCCTACCCCCACAAAGGAACTGTTCACTTCAGGCCGCAGAGCAACTGCACGCTTGTCGTCCTGCATGTTGCCCGCACAAATGGCGCGCTTCGCGGCTCGTTGACGACTCTTTCTTCGTCCGAAGGGCGTGCGCGCGTTCCCTCTTCTCCCGCGAGCCCTGTTCCGAGCACCGCTTCCCATTCTCGTGGTGGGCGAGTCGGCGCTGTTTCCGCTGTGTGTGTGTGTGGAGTGTCACTCGGCGGTGGAAAACGGCTCCATTCGGGACGCTTTCTCCCCAGCGGTCCTCGTTGAAGTGTTCCGCGTGCTCCCCTCTCTTTTGAATGCGCCGTTTTCCGCCGCGGCGGAGGCTGTGCGCGCATCCTTTTTTTTTTTTCGAACCCACGGGGGTCCATCGACAGTGGCGCTGCATCGGCGGCGATTGTGCGGCGCCCGTGGGCGTGTGAAGAGCCCTCATTAGACCCGCCCAGGCCACAGAGCAAACACACGCCGCGCGGTCGACCCCCTTTCCTTTCGCTTCCGATCTGTCTTTCTCTCTTACTTTCCTTTTTCCGTTCTTTTTGGAGCAGTGTTTGTGCTCCCCAGTGAGAGGACCTAACAGCGCTGAGCGATTGAGCCGTATCCAGCCTCCGGAGTCAATGGAGGACTGCTCAGTCCCTCGGGGGCACAGAGCCGCCGAAGCGATGGCGCACGCATAACTGAACGCCACCGACGTGTACACAGCCCCGCGGGCGGCATGCGGACGGAGACCGCGTATCCGTCGTCGTCATCGCCGTAACCGTCATCATCATCACCACACACTTTATTGGAAAAGAGGGGAGAGCGATATCGGGGTGGAACTGCGAGCGGAGTCCCATGTCCAGAACACCGGTGGCAATAGCTCTGTCTTTCTCTTTTGGCCCCGACTACGACACAGTGGTGCACCATCGCCGGCCCGTTGGTGGCCCACTACAGGATGAAGACCTCCCGCATGGCAAAGGCACGAAATCTTCGCTATCGTTATTTTCACGTGTTCTACACGGCAAAATGTGGTATCTTCGAGCCTGATATCTTCAGCTTCGACTGCTTTATACTGCAGCTTCGACTGCAACTGAGGAATGCTACACGCAAGTTGGCCATACCCTTGAAAAACTACCAACAAACTTTGGAAGAGTTTGCAAGTGAACTATTTTTGTAGTGTTGTCGTGCTACTGGGTGGTTTTCATGGTTAGTTCTTCATTAAACCTATTAAAAATGGCTTTTATTAAGTTTCTTTTTTTTTCTGGCTTAAGCTGGAAAATACCACCTGCCCTGTGACGTCTTCATCGAGATAACGTGTGGGGGGAGACATAATTAAGGGTCACAGGCTAACAATACGGCTGTCGTGGCACAAAAGAAAAAATGGTGTATTTATTCCCTTCACAAACTTACGTTCGCTTGAAGAAGCAGTGCACCACGTGGCAGGCAATAACTGCACATGTCGGTGCTAATGGCGGTTCATGAAAGTGTCAGTTCAGAAAAAAACGGACATAGCTAGAACTTGAGTAAAAAGCAGCGCACAAATAAAACAACGCACCGTTACTTGAAATGCTGAGTGTTAAAGCAACTGATTGCGCCGTTTCCTCTTCGTTAAGAATTAAAACAAAAAGAAGGGTACGGTTGAATGAGAGAAGGGGCGGGATAAATGCAAAAGAAAAGTAAAGGCGTTTTATCCCTTTTACCACGTTCCTGGATGCATTCACCCACGACAGCACGTGGATTAGCGTACTCCTCTGGATTGTGTTCAACCACACGCCGGATTGGACATCTTACACACAGCTCCTGCCACTGGCTCATCGCTTCGACTACTCGGGAGAACTCTTCTCGAACAACCAGCCTTCCAAGTTCAAGGCCAGAGATCTGAATAAATCTTTCTTTTTAACATCAGGAGCCACCCAGCAACGGCTCGAAGAGGCCGTACGGGTTTACAACTACGAGCTACAACTATCCATCCAGCAGGTCCTGGGGGCGCTCGAAAGGCAGGATGCTCGCGATTCGGCAACGGCGAGCTTGAGTCCCTAGCCGTGTAGCCACACATCCCGCGGGACGACAAGAGGCCCAGGTCGTGGCGCGTAAAAACGTCGTCTGCCGGTCTCAATAAACGTCTACTCAGCCAGTCAGTAACAGCGGGGCTGCTGTACAAGCCGTAAGTTCGCTGTTGCAAGAGTAAAATGCAAAGAAAATGCCGAGCGCTCGTGAGCGCGTGCCTCGCGGCGACCCCGCCGAGCGTCCTCGGCTCACGCAGTGGCTTTAGCAAAAAAAAAAAAAAAAAAAAAAAAAAAACCTCCAGCGCTGTCGCTATGCCCTACCGCGCATGTAAAAAAAAGCACTCCAGCGCTAATGCCATGTGCAGCTTTCCCGCTCATGGCAGTCCTTTCAACATGCGATTACTTTGCCGTTGTTTATCGTAATTGAAAGTTATTTTGCGCTGCTTATATTGGGGGTGAAAACTTGCTTTGCGCACAGTTTCAAGTCTTGCACGTTTTGTGGCTAGGTTCCTGAGCCATGGAAACTATCCCATAGAAATGCATGGGGAGTAAGATTTGACAGCGAATTGCACATAAAATATTCAGAATCCTGGAAAGTTCTTCTAGTGTTTTCATCTCCACGTTGACTTCTTGCTTTTTGCCAAATATCATTGTTCTGAAGTGGTTTCCCTAGGTTCCTGAGAGATCGAAATTTTGAGCGAGAAAGCTGGGTATGCAAGGATGAAAAGACACCCTGCTTGGGAGAGGTAACTGCGGCCGCCGCATTCCCTAGAAGCTGTTATGGATTATTGGAGACATGGCTACGAGTGCGCCACACCTTACCGAGACTACTTGCAGATCCCGCCATCGCCGCCTCGAGTCGATCACGAAGAGCTGGTGGAAGTCTACAATGCTGAAGACGACTTCGCATCTACCACTCGCCGCGAAGAAAAAGACGACCTCTTCGATGCATATGGCGACGATTACTAGCACCACAACTATGCAAATAAACAATCCTAGTGAAACTTGACCATGTGTCTGGCAATGCTCACCTACAACAGCTTCACCATTCAAGTCTTGCGCGGCGTGAGTAGCAGCTTCCCTGAGTTTTTTTTCCCTTTGTTTTCTTCTTATAATACCAGCCTTCAAATGACAGATAAAGGGAGGCAAACGTGTTCAAGAACAACAGGACTGCAGGTGCCTACTCCCTAATAGAAAAGACTCAAATATACATAGCTGACTTAATCTTCGAGTGCGCTGTCTTCTTTGTGTAATAATATCACGACCTGGCGTAGCGCTATTGTCTCCATATTTCGTGTTGCTGCGTGGAGCTCCGACTAGTGCAACATTCCAAGAAAATGTCCCGTAAGCTCAACCTCGCAGGTAGTACGCAACCCGCTGCCTTATAACCCGACTGTCGGTGCCCAATTGGTGCACTATACTCGGGGGGTGGCAGAAAGTTAGATGGGCAGGTGAGATCAAGAAGTTTGTGGGGATAAATTGGTCGCAGTTAGCACAGGACCGGGATAAATGGAGATTAACGGGAGAGCCCTTTGCCCTGCAGTGGGCGTAGATAGGCTGGTGGTGGTGGTGGTGATGATGATGATGATGATGACGACGACGACAAAGTCTACGACGACGAAGACGACTCGGGAGCCAAAAGTCAGAGAATAATGGAAGGCACCCCGGTGAATTTACAAGCAAGTCATGCCTAAAGCAGCCTCTTCGTGCACCCCGCCTGCAGTTACCAGTGAATACAGAGCCACTAAGCACTGAAGCATTTCTCGCTAGCCTGTGGTTATTTTTCCCGTATCCGAACCCGCCCTCCGCCCCGGCGTTGATCCTCCTGGGTACATAAACACGGGAAATAGACTCGGGTATCTAAATTCAAATCTTGATCCACTTCCAAACACCGCTTTTTATTTCTTTTTTTCCGCGGAGGAGGGCCAGTAGAGCGTACAAAACTGCCGTTCTCCCAACCTCTGCCCCGGCGTTCCTTCGCCCTGCTGCCTCTTTCGTCGCCTTCCTTGACCTCTCCATGACCGCGTGTTGGCCGCCAGGCTCGCCAAGGCCCCATGTACACAGAATCCAGATGAAAAGAAAGAGAGAGAGAGAGAGAGAAAAAACGGAGGCCATGACTGACAGCGCGGTTTCCGAGGTTCGTGCTCGACTGACCAAAGCCAGTCTTGCGTCGCATCCGCGCACTCCACCGACGGTGATGCGGACGCAGGAAGCGGATGACAACAGCGGTGCTCTAGCCCGTCGTTTGCCGCACCATGCGAGCAGCAGACGACGAACGGACTGTTTCAATCGGAGCAGACGACAGTCCCCTCACAATGAAAGCAGCGAGAGAGACGTGAAAAGGTAGCGGGGAGGAGGAATGCTGGAGGTGCTCGCTCCGAGCGCCCACACCAGGACAGCCTCCCCCAGTGCAGCGGGTCTGCTCCCCTTGCTTCCTTCCGCCCGGCCGCCCCTGTGACATCCAGCGTTGTGAACATGCGCAGAGACGTTTAAAAGGACGACAAACGCAAAAGGAGGACCGTGTCGCTCCCCCTGCAGCTCCATTCTGCTCCGCTCGGCGGGAGCCCAAAGCGGGACCGGCTGTTTGTTGCCCTCCCCGTCCTCCGGCTGCCATTGTGGTCGCTTCTCGGGCCACCGGTTCCCTCTTCTGGCCGGGGAGAGCAGGGATTCTCCACTCCCGAAACGTAATGACTACCGATTGAACCGCCCCCCGAGCGGAGTGCAGCACTTCATTAGACGCGCCCTGGGACGGCCCCGCCGCGTCCTCCGCACGGAGTTCCGGATCACCACACGACCGAGTTCTCCCTGGGTTAAGCACGGTATTTGAAGTCGGCCGGCCACCTGAGCACATTAGCTCGGTGTTTCTTTGGTCCCGCGATGCCTCTACGTTGTTCGCGAACGTTGTTAGCTCGCTCTAAAAAAATCACGAATAATGTCTGTATTCTCGCGGCTTAATGAGAAAACATTTGAGAGCTTTGGCAAAATTCTTAGCCGTTACCATATATGACCCCCTACAGTGCTTACGGTTGCTTCGCAATCACGGCTTCGCAGTCACGGAGGTCTTTCTTCAAACTTCACAGTCGCGGCGGCCTATCTTCGAAGTTCAGGCATTTTTAAACGCTTATATATGCTTATAAGTGGCGTCACACCAGCATTATCATTGCTGTTGACCAGCGTTCAGTTGCAGCAATAAAAGCATTTAATCGCGCCGAAAGCAGAAGGGCTCATAAACGGTATTTGTTTCAGCGATCAAACCCCAGACTGTTGTTCTCTGCTGGCCGAAACTATAGCAAGAACACCTACCCCGTGCTCTTATATTCTTTCCCTTCGTCCCTAGTTAGCGCTATTTCATTCTGCAGGCAACTACAGCTTCCGTCGCGCTTTGAGGCGCGAAGAAAACAGTGAAAGCGTTTAATCAGTCACATTGCACGGCCCACTTAAGTGAAACCTCAAACGCAATCTTTACACAAGTTTTCAACTGCGCGAGTTTTCCATAAAGTTTCCCGTACAGCAGTTCCATTGAAACAGATGAGGTGGCATTAGCTGTGAGTTTCAGTGGAAATAAACCGGCAGTATGAGGCAGTATTACAGCCTTGGAAAATTCTATATCTCAGTGGTCATCAGACAATACGCTAGATAAAGCATGGGGAGCAATATTCGTCTCGCGGATTCATTCTCAGTAGCTTCCTTGACCCAGGCTGGCAGCTTTTGCCACGTGCGAACTGATGTGATTGGAATTTAGCTTTCAAACAGTCGATGTGTATAACCACCATTGCACTTATAAAAATATCCTTTCCTTGTTTACTGATCAACGCAAGCTAATTCTAATAACTCCCAACCTCTCCTGCCCGGCGTCACAAAAAAGTTTATTCTACCACACAAATGGAATTTCTGGCCCCTCCAACTAATGATCCTCCTCCTTCGACTTTTCTTTCCCTGCGACAGTGTTAGATCACTCACGTGGTTCATGACACCCTCAATTGATATCCTAGTACCTGATCCAGTTTGTTTCTCCATACTTGAGTCAAACAATGGACAACCCGAGTCTGTACGATAACCCACGCTGATCGCTTCCCCCAAGTGTGCGACTGGGGTAGTATTTTTTTCTTTTGGCACCTTAAACTCATATGGGTCTGATCCAAACAACTGCTGTGGCTTCTGTCCCATGAGAGAGCCCCAGGTATATCGATTTCGCAATTTTTGTGTGTGTGTGTGTGTGGTGAGAGAACCAAGCCACTTTTATTGCCTTCCAGTCTTCCAGTGCGCCCCAACTCAAGGCTACTTTGCACTTTGATTATAGTGTGATTTTTCCTCGTGTACAAGATTTTAAATTAGTATTCGTCGAATGTCATTGTCTGGATCTCCTTTCATATGTAATTTCTCGTTTAACTCATCTATTGTTGTCTAGGGTTCACTGTTTCTGTATCTTTATCTTTTTATTTCAGTGTACTTTTTTGTTTTTTATTTCAGATGCCCATTTTAGGTTATTATTATTATTGAAGGGTTTGAAGGCAAATATTTATTACAGCGAAGCTATATACGTCTAATCCCCTCAGTTGTCGCACCTGTGTAGAACGAAATAAACCATTTCTGACATTCGGGATATTAAAAACCAACTAACAACGACGTACGTAACAATAACAGATTTGTGCAAACGCATCACTGACCTTGAAAAACATCGCACTGCCCTTTCATCCATGCGCACAGAGCTAGATGACCTAAAGACACCCACAATCGAAATGACTGACAAGATCTGTAATCTGGAATCCCGTGTAGACGACAGCGAGAACCGCTCGCGACGAAACGATCTTATATTTTATGGCATTCCGGACACGACAAGAACTGAAACGTTTTCGGACTCGGAAGGAATAATCATTCGTCACTGCTCTGACACACTCAACGTGACCATTCCTCCCTCAGAGATTGAGCGTGCGCACCGCCTCGGGCGCTTTCCAGAAGACCGCATTCGACCCATAATTGTAAAGTTTCAATCATCTAAGACCAAAGAACTCATCCTTCCTAACGGCCGCAAATTCAAGGACACAGACTTCAGTGTGGGCGAGGACTTCTCCCCTGCCGCACGTCATGCCCGCAAACACCTAATTGCTTTTGCAAGAATGAAGTCAACAGCGTTCACTGTGCGTTTGAAAACCCCTTTTCTCGGAACTAAACGCTACATCTTTGACGAATCATCGCAGTCAGTGAAAGAACTAAAATAGCAGTCATCCCGTCCTCGACCAAAGCAAATCTCCCCCCAAATTGTCCCCAAATCAGCTTTTTCATTTTCCGTGATCTTTACTAACATTAGAAGTATCATTTCGAAGCGTGAAAATATTTTTAATCTGGTTTTGTCATCCAACAGCTACTTGCTTATATTAACCGAAACATGGTTAAGTGGCAGCGTCTCTGATCAAGAGGTCTTGGCCGATTTGCCTAATTTTCAACTATTTCGGAAGGATCGAAAAGGTAAGAGGGGAGGAGGGGTTCTTATTGCCATAAACCAGAAGATATCATGCTGGTTAGTTAGCCTGTCATCTGACCTTGAAATAATTTGGATCCTTTGTTCTGCTAAGCCCCAGTCAATATTACTTGGCGTATGTTACAGGCCCCCGAATAGCTGTCTTGACTTTCCTTAACAACCTTAATGACGTATTATACGAAGTTACAAAAAAGTACCCCAATGCCCCCGTAGTTTTGTTAGGTGATTTTAATTTTCCGGGCATTAATTGGCTTAAACCAAACCACGCCGTCACAGGCCCAAGGTGAAGCGGGGGGCTTTCCTGGCGTTTGCTTAAATTTTAACCTTTCGCAAATGGTAACTGCACCAACCCGCGTAACTCAAGAGTGTGAAAATATTTTGGACTTTTATACTAACCAGTCATCCTGACAGCATGGTCTCGATTACTTATCTCCCCGAGATAAGTGACTCCAAGGTTATCCATACCGCCTTTGCATTTCAACCGTTAATTCGTCAAACCACCCAGAAAACCATTCGGCTTTACGACAAGGGAAATTATGAAGCAATAAATTCGGAGCTTAACGCATTCTTATCCAGTTTGGAAACTAATTTCTATTCCCGGTCTGTCGAAGAAAACTGGACACTGTTTAAGGACAAGGTCAATGAATTGACTGACAGGTTTATTCCGAAATCCCATTTCCGCGCAAACTTCCAAAAGCCATGTTTTTCTAAAACTCTTAAAAGATTAGAAAACAAGAAAAAACGCCTATTTAGATTGGCAAAAAGTCTAGACGACCCACAAAGGAAGGAAAGGTGTAGAAGGAAGGCAGGAAAGTTAACCTGGCTAGAGCCTAGTTTGATATCCTGCACGTGGGAAAGGGAAACTGGGCAAAAAAGAGAAAGGAAAAAAAGAAGTTGGACCAGACACGTATGCCCAGCGCTGAAGCACTGACACTGATTGACACTGGAGGCTTTCAGTCTGTAGTCTAGTGTTTAAGTTCGTCGCCCGTAGAAAGCGTAATAGTTCCTTAGTCGCCTTTTGAGCGGATGACAGAGAAGGCCAGTGGCACCGAATCTTCTCCTCCTAAAATGGCCGCCGAGAGTCTAGCTTCCTCAGTGCTGATGACAGCTTCTTCCTTGCAGGCGAGTAGCGTGGGCACTCGCATAAAACATGGCGTATCGTCTCCGATGTGCCGCACGTTTCGCACTCCGCCGTTGCTGCCATTCCTATTAAGTACGACACTGTTAAAAAAATACCCATCAATTTACGGGACATGTTCATGCTAACCTTGTTGCCACAACATGTGCCGTACTACAAAATTATGGCACATGTTCTGTAGCATCGGGTAATGGGACATGTTCCGTGGTTCTAGATTATGGAACAAATTCCATATTACCTGAATACAGGAAATGTTCTATACAACATAACTACAGGAAATGTCCCGCAATGGTGGGTTACGGAACAAACTCTGTACTAGCTCAGTACAGAGCATGTTCTGTACAACTAGACTACAGGAAATGTACCGTACAACATGTTTACAGAACATCTCCTATTCTTTCTAAATGCAGGAATTGTGTTGCAATGTCTTTTTATGGCACATGTGTGGTAATGAAGTAAACATGCACACTTACCGTAAACTGTTAAAATGGTAAATGTATTGTGTGCTACAATAGAGTTTTTGTAACGTAACACACACTTGCAGCATGCGTGCAGCCAGAGAATATGCTGGAATTCAAAGCACTTTTATTCAATCTGAATTTTTTTGCATTAAGGAAGCTTTAAAAAAGCTGCAAGCTCAAGACGATTGTGTCAGTGAAATTGTAGCAACAAAAGCAGCAACAAAACAGTCTTGAGCCTTTTCTTAAAGCTCCTGAATGCAAAACTATTCAGACTGAATAAAGGCGCATAGCATCCTAGCAAGTTCTCTGGCTGTGCGTATGCTGCAAGTGTGTGTTACGTTACAAAAGCTCTATTGTAGCACACAGTACATTTATCACCTTAACAGTTCATAGAAAGTCAATATCACGCACTCTATCAAGTACCAAATTTTCATGCTCTCCTGGAATCGGCTTAAGTTGGAAGATAGGCTACAAGCTACATTCAGCCTACAAGATAGGCTGAATGCTGCATTTGTATAGATGTTTTCAAAGTTTCTGACATGAAGATAATCCGCATTGAATTTTCATTCCCGCTATTTTTAATCAGCGGTACAAACTGACATTAAAAATAAAATAAACTAGCATGAATAACCCAAAGCCCATTGCTGCTACTGAACAAAAAACATTTACAGTGAAAATTCAAGCAAAAAACAAAAACTGGCTTAAAGCACACGTTACATTTACACTAAGAGGAAGCAAAAACTGCCAAACGTTGCCGACAAGAGTGTCCTCACGGCACTGCGCCACAACCCCACAACTGTGGCCTCACCATGAGTGAATTAAAACACTTCCGTAAGGCTGGAACGTTTATTTGGACTACATGTGCTACATGGTACAAGACTACTAAAAAAATACGCATTACGAAACCAAAGGAATGAACGAAGTAAAAAAATAAAATGGTTGTGCAAAACTTAAAGTTGAGGACTTCAAAACAGGGCTGCACAATCGAAGCTCCAGAATGTCTCCAATTTTTGGAGCGGTCCGGACTTTGGGGTGAATGTTAGTGATTTTTCGAGATGACTGCCGGGTGCCCTCTTCTGGGTTCATGCCTGCAAGTTTCCTGAAAGATAAGATGTAATATTATGTTGCACAATTTTTTAGCCCATGACCAGTTTCTGCGGACATACATGTTTGTATCCTCCCTAAAAGTGCAGATTCAGTAAATGCCACCATGCAAAGTGAATGATTTTGATTGTCCTAAAGCTACCCATTTGCCCCTATACTGAACCGGGGGTGGAGGTTAAAGAAGGGTATTATCTATCTCGTTGTGGTCCTGCAGGACCGAAATACCAGATGTGAAGACCAGATGTGAATGTGCCTGAATGTGTCTTGGGTCATTTCAGATAAGATCGAACAAAGCATGGCTGTTCGACCTCTTCAATTCGCTTGAAATTTGTTTACCTCATTACCGCATGCATGTAATGTGCGGATTCACAAATATTTTCGGTGGAAATAATTTTGGCCGACAAAAAAAAATTGGAATGCACCGCGTGGACCCCGGCCGCTACCTACCCCTGCGCTGCAGCCAAATTCAGCGACGCCTACCAAAAAATATACTTATCAGGCGGGAATGGCAATTTTTATTCTTAATGTACACCTGGTGTACATTTCCCCCAACAATATCGTTGGCTAGAAAAACATATTTCTAATAAAATGACAAATCTTGCTCAGAGCGCATTTTGTTCTGTACTTTGTGAGCCAGTATTATCGTAAGTAAGGGAGCTAGAGCCTTCAAATTTTAGTGAGGGCTGCTCCTGGCAAGCACAAATAAGGCCCGTAGATATAGTGTCTGTGCAAGCTACAGTTAAAAAGCAACTGGCGCGCAACATTGAAGAAAAAACGCTAACACTCCAAGTTCAGGGGCTTATTAAAAAAAAACACTTCTTCGATTTTGCTGAAATTCTCTTCAATGATCATTAAAAACATGTTGCATCATTTTCTTCCTGACGCGCCTACAGCGCGAGAACAAAGCCTCATCGTCCAGGTCTTCACAAGGTGCTGAGACACGAAACAGTGAGAGCAATTTCCACGGAATGTGCAGCTATTTTATCATTTTTTGCACCAAAGGAAAACGATTACTCACGGAGAATTCAGAAGTGAAACTGAAATTTTTGTGTAAATTTTGGGACGAAAATAAACAATCTGCGCACCACTAAACTTGTACAGTTTGGAGAAAAAACTTGTAGTTTGAAGAAAAAACGGAACTCCAGGCTCACACGTATATTTTATAAAACGCTTTCAGTTTTATAAAGCTTTCCACAGATATTTTCCTCTAAACTTACTTCTGTGAGCCCTACAAATATCGTGCGTCATTGCACAGCGCGGATACAGCGCACCTTTCCTGCGGTTGCGAAGCCGCTGGTGGTAAAACGCGAAATTTTAAGTTCTTCGGCTCTAATTTTAGAGCTTCTTCTAGATCTCCCCAATCGCGGTCACTCTTTGTCTTACATTATCAACGCTCTTTTCTTGTGCACACTGCTGCCATGATGCGCTACATTTGGTTCATAAGATCAGCTATTTGACAAGGTGCACGCAGTCTTGTTTTTTAACCCACCTGTACGTAACTTTCGTTCGCCTGAAATCAGAGGTTCAACGGAAGCCCGTCCGGTCGGCAGCACACATGGCAAGTATTAAAAAAGGGCTTCGGCCACACACGACCCCGGCGCGGGTAACGCCTCCAGGTAGTGCGCACCTCTTCGGTCCTTCTCCAGACACACTGGTTCAATTACTGAATTAGCGACCAAACTGGCTCACGCAAGTAAATTTAAACGAAACTATCTGTGAAAAGCTTCATAAAACTCGAAGAAGCGTTTTTTTAATGCGTGTGAACCTTGAGTTCCTTCATTTTTTCTTTAAGCAGTACACGTTTAGCAGTGCGCAGACTTTATTTTCATTCCAAAATTCACACAAAAATTTCAGTTTCACTTCTGAATTCTCCGTAATACTATCTATAGTAATCATTTGCCTTTGGTACAAAAAATGATAAAATGTCTGCACATTCGGTGGAAGTTGCTCTCGCTGTTTCGTGTCTCAGAATCTTGTGAAGACCTGGTCGACCAGGCTTTTTTCTCGCGCTGTAGGCGCGTCAAGAACAAAATGATGCAACATGTTTTTAATTATCGTTGAAGTACATACACAGGTGAACATATGGGGAGAATTTCAACAATAGTGAAACCTTTTTTTAGATAAGCCTCTGAACTTGGAGTGTTTTCGTTTTTTTTAAACTCGTGCGTCAGTTGCTTTTTAACCGTAGCTTGCACAGACACAATATTTACGGCCCTTATTTGTGGTTGCCAGGAGCAGCCCTCAATACAATTTGAACGCTATAGCTCCAGCACTTACGATAATACTGACTTCCAAAGTACAGAACAAAATGGTTTCTGAGCAAGATTTGGAAGTTTATTAGAAAAATATGTTTTTCTAGCCAACCATATTATGGGGGCGAAATGTACACCAGGCGTAGATTAAGCATAAAAATTACCATTCTCGCCTGATGTGCATATTTTTTGGTAGACGTCACTAAATTTGGCCACGGCGCAGGGGCAGGTAGCAGCCGGGGTCCACGCGGGTGCTTTCCAAATTTTTTTTTCATTCGGCCACAATTTTTTCCACCGAGAATATTTGCGAATCCGCACATTATATACATGCGGGAATGAGGTAAAAAATTTCAAGCGAATTGAAGAGGTCGACAGCCATGCTTTGTTCGATCTTATCTGAAATGTCTCCCTTGTTATTGATATTGTATAACCCAAGTCATGAATTAAAAATCGGCACTCGGTGTACAGACCACCCCGCCAGACTTTCCAGACGTCAGAGTTTCTGCTATACCCAAACTTAAAGTTTGTGTTATCACTTTTGGACCATCATATTGGGATTAAAGCCCAACATATAACACCCAAGTGGCCCAGTTAGTAATCCAGGTGTACACATCTCTACAAGTGTAATTGCATGGGGTACCCTGCACAGAACTATCGTGCAGTCAGATGCCGTGTTTGCAAACACAACAACCTGTTTTGGGGACTTAAAAATGATCACTAGCTTTCGAACCAAACAATGTAGCTCCTGAATGACTTGTCCAAGTGGTATGATGCACAAGAGACGCTCTGCGTGCGTTTCTCTTGCTAGGCATGATGCAAAGTTGCCTTCACGTGACTTCTCACTTGTGCATTGCACCGAGTAAATTTGTCTTCGTTTACCAGCACGCTGTTGCGGAATTACTGTAGAATGTTATAGTATGTTTTGCATGGTGCTGCAATAAAGCACACCAAAGATCACAGCTGACTGGCACAGCCACCGTACCAGTGTTGTTCATATCTAACGGTGGCACTATGTTCTGCGGCCAAGAATGGCTTGAACTTCATGCATCATGGTGCCCTGCAGGGTTGCTATGTTATTACATAGCTACCAAAGCTGGTTCAGGAATCAGGCTCAAGCTTTCAGTGGCAGCATAGAGTTTGTCACAAAAATATACTTCACAGGGGAAACGGGTGCTTCCAATTGCATAAGCTTGAACACTTGTTACAGTGCAGTCTACTGATAACAATATAGGATCTGAAAAAATGACTTATAACCAATCATCCCAGCACAACTCTACTCTCATAACAAGATGCTGCCCAACATTTTTATAGCACCTGACTCAAATTTTCCACTTGCGGTGAAAAATAAAAATTGCGCAGCATACGGTTTGAGAAATAACGCCTGCATTATATTACGGTTAACGATAGCCTGAGCGTTCGGTGTCAGTTCATTTCACTTCTGCCATGTGCACAACATAGATTCTGTGCATACACTGTTCACGTAGCATGACCATGTGAATACTTTCCGTCCATAATTCCGCTGCACCAAGCACGCCATTGCCAAGCACTAACGATAACACGGACTAGTTTTTAACCCCTTCAGCATTATTTTAAAGTGTTTTAAATATGGCGTAGAAGTTGAAAATGTATGCACGAGAAAACATCTACATTTCCGTTGTCAACCTTGGTTAACCAACACACATTATGCTTGCTGCATCTCTTTTGTAGCAGGCAAACTGCATTATATGCGCACAACTTATTGGACATCTTATTGGGCAATGGTACGGGGAGTTCGAGCAGCAGTATTTCCAAGTTTAACGGAACTGTAGGCGCTTCGTAAATTTCAGAAAGTAGAATTGGTTTGGAAAGCTTGTTAAAAATCAATTGAGACTGTGAACTGCACAATGAACCAGGAGAACGTGTGAACAGTGTACCCCAGAATACATCCATAATGTACCCTTAGCCTCTGCGATAGGGTAGGTCCAATGTTCCTTAGACACAACACAGGGTAAATTTAGTCCCTTCAATAAAATTTTCTGTGGGTGGAATTAACTCAGAAAGAGCTGTAGAAGTATTCACAGCATTTTTCTGGTTTTAAGTTCACCTGTGAGCCTACCAAAATTCTAACCTGAATCCCAGACAATGAATTTACATTCTCACCACTACGCTTGCTGCATCGTAAAAAAATGAGCACAAAAAGGAAAAGGAGTTTTGTTGTACATAAAAAACACCTGTCAATGTCATGCATAAGCGAATTCCTGACAAAAACATGCCGCCAAACAGTTTGTGTGAATTGATAAAAAGGAACAAAATAGCACAAGTAACAGTAAAATAGCTCGAAGAAGCCAAAGAATTAGCAAAAAAAGTGTAACAAGATGTAAGAAACAGTGCATGACTGCTAGTTCTGCTACATGTAAACTGATTTGCGTAACTTTAAAAATTCTGAACCAAATGTCATGTTCCCGATTTTTTCTACCCCTTATTCCTTGAAAAAGCTGCAAGTCTGCCAACAACCACAGAGCATAACAAAGAGAAAGAGAAGCAGACTGTGGTTTTGTGTCCCCACAAAGCTCGACTGCAGGGTGAACAATCTTCCCATTCTATAAAAACATTTGGGGAAATGGACATCCACCCATAATAATCGATTGACACCCATACCTACGCGCATAGCAGACGGCATCAAACAGCCTTGCTCACTGTTTACGGTGCATATCCACATCAGGTTTTTAAGATGCTATGATACGCACAAGAAATAAAACCAAGTTCGTGATTTCAAGTACTGAGAAGCACCTAGAGACAATCCTTGATGATATGAATGAAGCCAATTGAGGACGTCACTTTTCCTGCATTATTTTTACTTGATTATTGCTTTTTGCTTGATGTGATTCCTCCTGTTTCTTAGAATCACACCAACTGTGTACATTTTTGGCAGGCTTCACAATGTACAAAGAACGAGTTTTGGAAAAATACCCAGTACTACCTGAAATCATATTTTCACTAATTGTTGTGGCATGTGTGAGGGTGTGGCTTGGTCTGTGCATGCCAATAAGGGTGATGAAGTATTTACCTCCACAACACAGAAGAGCGACGCAATTTTCTCTTTAAAAAACAGGCACATCAGGGGAAAGAGACCGATGAGCAGTGCCCGTGGACGACTTTGTTCTCGTGCTGCCCTGTCTGTCTGAAGGAGCCACTGCAGTGATTCCTCCTTTTTGACATGGTGTCGGAAAAATGCATGAAGCAGCTAATGATCTTCCATGCTCGATTCCGAGAACAGTCCCCGCAGTCTCGTGCTAGTTAGTCTGGAAAAAGAACGAACAAAAAAGTGCCAGCACGATCAGCAGCCAGCAGGATAAACAAGAATTAATGGGCAGCCGGGGCAACTATAGAAGTGGAGGATTGTGCGCTTGCATTATTGTAAAATGGACAGTTAAATGGCTATTCTTTATTGTGAAGCATAAAACGGCTGGCATGTCATTGTGTAACTGAATTGTGCTTAATTTTTCGTCATCTTTCCGTCATTACAAAACATTTTAAATCGCAATGCCACAATTGCCCACAAACACTAACACAAGCATGAAGATTCACACTGCAAGCATCCAACAAGCGAGGTTTTGTGCAAGAAGCCTGATGTTAACAACCAGGGCTCACAGAAAACAAGTAGTGTCTGTGACACCAGTGTCGTTTGACAGCAGCACGAAGGCTTTGACAAAATGTGTAGAAAGGCTCTGAAGTCGTACATACACCACTGCAATTAGATGAAACCAACACCTGAGGTTCACAAGCCTTATCAAGCCAGAGCCCAACATTTTATGACCAGCTGGATGAGAGATGAAGCAGCCCTAACAGTGTTAACTATCAGGTAACTAGAAGCACTTTGTATGCCATCCACCGCTAACTTTCAAAATCTTTATCAACAATTCTACCATTTTATTCTCATTAGCTGGAACAGCGTGTGTAAAAAAGCATTTTTTGTAACGAATTCGAATATTGTTCAATCATCAACCATACACTGCAGTGTGGCTTCACTTTGGTGCTTACGTAATATACGTAATACTAATGGCAATCATGAGCTTCGGTTAGACGTAACTTTTCTGAATAAATGTGTTTTCTCAGTCCCATCAGATTGGTATTAATGAGTGTAGAAACAATTACTGCATGCACAATTCATGAAGTACCTTTCGAAGAGTGCCAGGAAGTGGTGCTGCGTAAATAGAAGGGGCCACTCTTTTTGCACATCGCTGGCCTTCGTGCCATTTGTGTTGATAGTAAGCCGCACCGATGCATAGAACGTTGTGAACAGGTGTTCAAGAAGACGTAGATCCTGCTCCTCCTCTGATTTTAGGCTTTCATCCATGAGAACCTTCTTTGCCCTTTGGACCCACTACTAACTGCAAGGCAAACATGGAAGAAAATACACCAAAAAAAGTAGCTGGAGTCAAACTTCATTTGTAGCACAAAGGCACTACCGTGCACCATCGAAGCAACCACGATGGATTCCGGTATGCCCGACATAAACTTAGATACTACGCTTTCTCAGTAGAACTTAAATCGAAAAAAAAAATCGCACCGCTAATTTTGTTAAGTGGTGATTTGACTATGTCATATCACCTTCTCACAGCTTTCTGGAAAATCTACTCAGAACGCGAGCTAGGCGATATATAGCTCAAGGCTTATAGCGTGCTTTGCTTCCTGGTTTCACTGTGGTGAATTCGTTTGCAAGGAACTTTTTTTTTACCTCACACAGATACACATGGGCTGCTGCTGGGTAATACTGCCAGCGGTGCCAATAGCCACACGGCGGAATGAGCGTCAATTTTGCAATGTACATCAGAAGCATGTACCGCAAAGGCCAATATCGCATCAACCCTAACACGTTATTTTGAATGCACAGATACATTTAAATTTTCTTTTTTTCCACAAACAGTGCAAGAATAGAACTTCCTAAAAGACTCTGTATAAGGATTCACTTTGGTTGTTTTGCTAACTGTGTTTTGTTTGGGTCTGTAAACCTGTTCTTGTGTGTAGAATTCTTTCCTTTTTCCTTTTTCATTTCTGCCTTACTTTAGTGCCTGTATATGTACTTTTTACTTGTACCATACGTGCCAACCTGCTTGGACGGGCGAAGGTCTGCAGTATGCAATAAATGAAATGAAATGAATGGAGAATCGCTTTCCCGCTCGCAGAAAATTCCCTGCGCCACGCCGTGTTTAAAGGTGCAACGCCAGTCGCGCGCTAAATAAAGGCCGGAAATTCCCGGCGTCAGAAGCACGTACACGCCTCCTAACTTCATAGGTTCTTAAACGGGAAGCATTAGCATTTCAAGCGTGTTTCGCCCATGACGATGTTGAGGACAACGTTTACACTTCACGTACGCTAAAAACAACCTATACACTAAAAACAACCAATTAATCCGACTGCGAGCTACGTTATACAAGGGCATCGCAATACAGGAGGCGATGAGAAGGGGTACACCTTCGTGGGGTGCTCAGATGGCGACTGCCCGGCGCTCCGCTTCCCGCCGCCGGCGAAAGCCCGAGGATCGGTTTTCAACTTCAAGCCGCGCGGCGAACATTCGATGGCCGCAACCGCTGAATAAAGCACTGCATGTGCCTGGGGCAGCTGGTATGTGTGTAATTTTATTCTGCGCTTTCCGGTGAACACATTTCTACCACGATCGGTCCGGCATTGAAACTGGCCGTCCGCCATGTCTTTTTTGTTTTGTCCAATCCCGGAGGCAATGAAATGACCTTGCGAAACACTCAATTATATTTTTGTTTTTTTTTGCCCTCGGACAACAACGTAAAGTAAGTTGGTTTGTCCGCACGACGCAAACGCTTTGCGGGAAAGCTCTGCGCGGCACACTCCTGGCGTGCAGCGATTTTACACAAAAGCCAAAAATTGCACTGACAGCGCCACTAGAGTTATCAACTCCCTGCTTCATGTGCTAGAAACTTCTTATAATATATAAGACGCTATCTATAACTCAAAATCACTGCCACAAAAAAGCCTTCGCCCGCCCGGCTACTACTGTTTGATGCCACACTGCGCCTCTTCGATTATCAACCTTCGACTCGCCGCGGACTCCCCGAGGAGCAATCCGGCATTCGTTTTTCCCATATATCACAATGGTTTCGAGAATTCTCGGAATACCCGTGCACTACCCGCGGCGAGGTCGAGACTAAACAGATGAGTCCCGCTATCAAGACTTTGAATAAGTGCCGCAGGTAAGCGTTCGCTCGCCCGGCGCAACGCTATCAGTGGAATATCACGCTCCCACATCGCGAACAAACAAACGCTTGCGCAGTACAATCACCATCCCCATGTCACCTCACTCTCGCTCACTCTTCTCCCCCCAAACGGCTGCCTTCAAGCATGCGGTGTAAATACGTTTTAATCGCACTTGCAAAACAGAAACCACGTTAGGCTTAAGGTAATCCGGCGCCGCATCAGCGACGCACAAGAAGCGGATAGCGCATCGTATACCTGTTATGAATGGCTGAATGGTACATACCTTGCAAAACGATCTTGTGTGGCGCAAAATCCATACAAAGCTGGGCTGCCAGACGCAGTCTTCGGTACTTGGAAATGACGGTCGGAGTGTAGACCGCACTGACGACGCGGGAACCTACGTTGGCGGGAACCCCAGCAGATCGCCGCTCCCGGCATCCGCGCCGCGATAAAGTGTCGTGTTCCGCACTGCGTGCGCGGCTCATGTGGCGATGACGTCCGCGGAAAAATAAAGGCCGATAAAATGCGAGACGTTATTGAGACCTCGGATCAGCCGCAGTGTGTGTGACCCCTGCGTCAAAAACACTCGGGTAAAGTGCGTCTCCAGGCGCAGTTCCCCACACATATCGGATGTTGTTACGTAAATAGAAAATTTGCAGTGCTACGGTACAGTTCCTGTTACTTGGATGGAACAGCAAAGTGGGTGTAATATCGACGAACATTACATGTTCCATTGCCGTTTCCACGTAAATTGATGGTTTTTTTTAACAGTGGAGTAAGCATTTGTGAATGCCACCCCCAGCCAGAGACGGCAAAGAAGAGTTGCGTCAGACCGTGGGATAGAGCACTGCACGGGCCTGATTTTAAGGCCCGAGCCCGGCCCGAGCCCGCTTTGTGAAGGCCGAGTCTGACCCGGGCTCGTAACACCGAGCCCGGGCACGGCCCAGGCCCGGGCATTCATAAGTGAGCCACGCCTGGGCCCGGCCCGGGCCCGTCGTCTCAAGCCCAGGCCCGGCCCGGGCCCGGTCATTTATTTTTGAGCCTAGGGAGAGCCCGCGTGTGTGTGACCAGGCCCGGTCTTAGACGCTGAAGGAAATTTGTTTATTATATTTGGTCCAGTGTCTTCGTAGCGGAAAATCAGACGGATCATCTAGTCTGTACAAGCACGTCCTGAATTGAAACGCAAAAAATAAGGGTTTAAAAGTGCACGTAGTTTAGCTTACACCGTCTTCAGTTCACGCCACATCGGCGTAATAATAGCTCGTATTCTTACGCGAGAGACACCATCACCTTTGATGACCAGACTCTTGGCAACTTCACGTGGTTGTCTCGGTCACAAGTTGGTATTGCTGAAATTTCTTGCTCCCCAATTTAATCCACGAGTATGTGCGTGCGTTGAAATATTTTCCCTGCAGTGGTTGTTAAGCGGTGGCGCTTCTCTAGCACGCGAGTTTGATTTCGAGCCATAACAGCCGCATTTAAATTGGTTCGACATCTAAAACACACGTACATAGGTGCACAGCTCCAGGCATTCCTTGTAACCGTATCTTTGGTAAGTTATACACCGAAATATAAAATCTTGATGCAGTACATGAAATGTCATTAAAATTACAGTATAGTGACTATCAGACCTAGCAAAACACGTTTTCAAGAAAATGTGTATAACTAACATCAAGAAACGCGTAAAACTAAACTCAGAATTTTATACTCTTTTCTACACTTCACGTCGGAACTGTTAACGGCCTGGTCTATGAATTCAAGCCCGAGCCCGGCCCGAGCCTGCGGCACTGCGCCCGGGCCTGCCTGGGCCCGCCGATAATCGACTTCGGGCGGCCCGGGCCCGTGCAGTGCTCTACCGTGGGAGGCCTAGTGGAAGGTGACGTTGCAGGTGCGGGTGAAAGGCACCAATGCGTGCACATGCGAATTCTTCTGTAGACCATTCAGAGATAGCTGTTTCCCGGGCAAGAATGCGGAGGGCCCTAGCTGCGTCCGTCCTAGACAATGGGATGAGTACAGTCGTCGGCGGGCTCGTCGCTGTTTGATGCGCCAGCCGGGCGGCAGCGTCCGCACTTTCGTTGCCGACAATGCCGCAGTGGCTGGGAAGCCACTGTAGGGTGACATCATGACCCGCCTAGGCAGCACGGTCGTACACCATTCTTATTTCTGTCAGGCGCTGTTCGTGAGGCCCCCGGCACAGGGCTGACTGAAGTGACTGAAGTGCAGGCTTCGAATCACAGAAGATAGCCCATCTGCGGCACGAACTTTGCTCGATGGTGTGAAGAGCGCTACGGATGGCCGCAAGTTCTGTAGCCGTGGAGGTTGTAAGATTGGCTATCTTGAATTTGCTGGACAGTGACAGTAGTGTTGTAATAACAGCGCCGGCAGAACCCGACGATGTTACCGAGCCATCAGTGTATACATATGGGTTCGGTCAGACGACCCACAAAAATTGCAGAAATACTACGGAGCTGAAAAAGCATATTTATGTGCAGTTAAAGACGCAAAGAATTCTTTTTTCAACGTTGACCTACCAAACATGCTACCAACCAAAAAAATTTTGCCAGGTTTTGAACCCCCCGCATACCACCCCAATTACTCTTACCAGTGAATCGGGTCACGTAATCACCGATGATGAATGCGCTAACATGTTAAACATTGCTTTCTCATTCGTGTTTACCAAAGAAAGGGACGTGTCATTCACAATACCACCCACTGTTATAGAATGTGCTATGCCACCCGTATCGTTTACTACTAATGGAATTTTGTGCTTAATCGGCAAGTTAAAACTTTCCTCCTCTACCGGGATTGACGAAATCAACTCCAGGTTCCTTAAGAATACAAAATATATTTGTACATCTTTTCTATGGTTACTCTTCTCACAGTCACTTTTAACACAACATCTACCTGAGGACTGGAAGAACGGGAAGGTCGTTCCAATTTTCAAGTGTGGTAACAAAAACTCGCCATTAAAATATCGTCCCATATCCCTAACTCGCGTGCCCTGTAAAATCGTGGAACACGTCATATACATGCATATCATAAACTTTCTTGATTCAAACAGCTTTTTTCATCCCACACAGCACGGGTTCCGCAGAGGTTTCTCTTGTGAAACGCGACCTTATTTATTCATGATTTGCATGCTAACCTGGACTGTAACTTATAAACCGATGCCGTATTCTTTGATTTTGCCAAAGCGTTCGACAAGTACCCCATTATCGACTGTTATTAAAACTTTCCCAGTTAAATCTTCCCCCTAACATATTAAATTAGATTAAAGAATTCCTCACAAACCGCTCCCAGTCTGTTAATATCAACATCCTTACCTCTAATCCTCTTCCAGTAACGTTCGGAGTACTCCAAGGTTCGGTTCTTGGTCCCCTTTTATTCCTTATATACATAAATGACTTGCCCTCAAACCTAACCTGTAAAACCCGCCTGTTCGCCGATGACTGCGTTATATATGACCCTGATACAGACATTTCGAAACAATCATCCCTACAAGCCAACCTAAACTGCCTGCAGGAATGGTGCGAGTGCTGGCTCATGGAACTTACTCCCAGTAAATGTAATTCGTTTCATTCCACCGCCGCCGTATGCCGCTTGTGTATCCATCCGTACACAGTTAATGCCACCCCCATAGAAAATGTTCAGTCATATAAGTATTTGGGAATCATTCTTTGTAGTGATCTTTCATGGAATATACATGTTGCTAACATCATTTCATCTGTAAATAAAGCACTAGGTTTCCTTAGATGCCATTTACGCCTCGCTCCACAACACGTAAAATTACAAGCATACAAATCCCTTGTTCGACCGAAACTAGAATACGCATGGCCAATTTGGGACCCTCGACAATCTTATCTTCCGGTGTAGGAACCAATGGTCCCGGAACAAACGGTCCCGGTCCGGAACTTATGGTCCCGGAACAAATGGTCCTAACTCGAAAGTAGGAACAAATGGTCCCGGAACTAATGGTCCCGGAACTTATGGTCCCGGAACAAATGGTCCCAGGCACCTCTTCGGGCAAAATGATTCTATAAAATTTCACGTGGGTTTTCTGTTTAAATTTGTTGTATCTTGCTGGAATGCAGTTTATAATTTCTGTATTTTCTTTATTTTTGTTTTCTTTGTTTTTTCTTTGAATTCCATTACAACGGTTATCTCAATTTACGCTAGTACTACAATTAAACGCGTTATTTCTGCCAACCATGCATTTTTTGTGCGAGTGCAGGGCATTACACGATTGGCCCGTTTTGGGAATTCTTTATTTGTATTTCCGCCGTTCTTCTATGCCCTTTTTATTTTAGTCTTCGTGTGTTTTATACGTTGAAAATGAATATCATTATTTATTACTTCTCCCCCTGTATTTGTTGTTTGATTTTTGTAATATTTTCATTTTTTCTGTTTTTGACTTTTTGGTTTTTCAAAATATCGTCGTACCATTTCTCTGCCTCGTCACGATATAACGAATGAATGTACTACTTGCAAACACAGGGGGAAAAAGAATCCGCGTGAGAAACATGCAGCTCCATGATTTACAGAATACGTAGAGGCATGCCTCAGAGAGAAGCGCCATCAGTTTCTTGTGCGCAGGCACTTCACGGGAGCGTGCGTAGTGAGTTCTCTTCCTCCTCACTCGCCTTCGGAAGTTTTCTCAGTCACCTCAACTATTTCAAGGCACGGCCAGACTCTACGTCCTCTTCCCCTTTAAGAAGATAGTTTGAGTCCGCCAGTGTTCCGGGAAGCCCCACCTGCCGCGAGACGCCGCGAGTAAGCGAGGTTGGTTGCGCTGCAGGCACAATCTCGAGACATGCGGACGTCCGATCGCGAGCATCCGCTGAGCCGCTGGTCAAGCCAGGCTGGTGCAACAGCCGGCACCATGGCCAATTTCTTCTAAACAGGGCAATGAGGGCCATCTCAAGCAAAGAAATATGCTGCCGAAGCGAGTGCACTAGCCCCCCCCCCCCCCCCCCTCACCTTCTTTCTGTTTTGATCTTTACTTTTAATAGGCGCCGCGAAGGGGCTAGTCTGCCGGCGGTGGAGCATCAACCCGCAGAAATCGTCTGCTTTTCATTAACCCATGACGTGTGACTATATGCTTCTGGCGATGTTTGGCAGCGTAAAGCCGCCAGCAAGACAAGCAATAACATGTTTATGTATTTGCACCAATAAGCTGCATATATTAGTGCTCAAATGCAGTTGCGAACTATAAAGTTTGTTGTCGATGGTGGGTGACAAATGTCGAGTATGAGCTCACCTGCTGCCCTAAGCACGACTTCACGCTCCCGGAACACGGCGGCAAAATGAACAAAGCGTGTTAGCCAGCAGTCGTGTAAACCTTGCAGCATAAGAAAAGGCGTGATAATAGCTACGTATTGCCTATTTTAGGAGAAAAATAAAAGTTTCTAAGCTGCAAGCTGCAAAATTATCGAGGTCCAAAATCTCGATTTGTGTCGCTCCGTTAAAATTATGGCAGCCCGTTATTGTATTCGCTTTAAACACCGCCCGAGTGCTGCCCAGTACACACAGATTTTGATTGAAATGTCTGCCACAGGTTTGCCTGATATTCGGAATAACAAAAAAAGGCGAGCAAAGGAAGCATGCGAGGGCGTACACGTGCGAGAAAAAATTTGTATACCGCATTTAACTCAAGTAAATTCAGCCTTAGCCAATATAATATACATGAGCAGATGCAAAATACATTGTGCACAAATGCAGACATATAAACATAAACACACTGACCCCTTCCTTCCCTCATGCAGGCGTTCATGCATAGGTGCCGTAGTGGTGGGACCATTTTTTCCTAGTTTGAAGTTGGGACCATTTGTTCCGGAACCATTAGATCCGAACCATAAGTTCCGGAGCCATTTGTTCCGGGACCATTTGTTCCAGGACCATTTATTCCGCCACCGTTATCTTATACATGCCATCGAATCACTTCAAAACCGGGCCGCTAGATTTAGTTACTGTTCATACTCTTCCACTGTCAGCGTATCTGGATTGAAAGCGGAATCTGGTTTAACGGATCTAGCACTTCGCCGTCGTATTGCCAGATTTTCTTTGTTCCACAAAATGTTTCATAGTCCCTTGCATGCCCCACCTTATATCGTTCCCGCAACACGCATATCTCACCACATGAGCCATTTGCTTCGAGTTGCTCGGCCACGTTTCCGGACCTCTGCTTTTTCTGCGCCGTTTTTTCCGCGTACAGTACCAGACTGTAACGGCCTTCCCAGCGAAATCACAACCATTACTTTGCCCATCATCCTTCATAGAAAACATCAAAAAGTTTTTTCTTTGTTAAATCCTTGGCTTCTATGTTTGTCACTTTTATTACCCACCCCTTATGTAATACCCCCTCGCGGGTCTTTAAGGAAATAAAATAAAATTAAATCATCTTGTATCCTCTCACATCATTTTTTAAAGGGGGGAGGGGGGGGGGTGGCCTTTTTCCCCTTCCCTTGACTTTGCTCGCTGAGCTGAAGTTCCTGAGGTGGTTGCATGGGAAGATAAACGGGTACGGATCATCCAATATGTATAATTTCAACCTAATAACCTAAACAAGAAAAGAACGTGCGAAAGAAGAAGTCCAACGATGAAATTCTAAATGAAACGCGTAATCCAAGATGGTGCCGTTAGTTGCAACGCTATGAAAGTAGCACCCGGGGCTCCGTAAATCGTCACTACTACCACCACCACCACCATCATCATAATCGTCGTCATCATCATCATCATCGCCGTCGTCGTAATCAGTCAGTACCAGCCGGGCCGAAGACTTCTCAGAGTTATGTCAAACATTCAGTACCCCCTTTCAAGTTTCAAGGGAATTCCCTTTTAAGCAATATCTTTTCTTCGAGACCCTCCGCGAAAATGTACCGGTTCGTCTGTTTGGTTGCGTTTCCCTTAAAGAGCTCTAGGCAAAAATAAGCACCACAAGATTATATTGTCCCGTTGTCAAGAACGACGCAAGGTTCTTGCAGTAATTAAACGTTATGGGAGCAAAGCTGTGCCCCGCAATAAAATTTAAGAAAAGTACAAACGTCGAAGAAGCAGTCAACAAAGTGACGGACCCAGCCCAGCGTCAGCGAATCGAACGCCGTGGAGTTGGGCCTGCATGCATTTTTTTCTATAGAGCGCACTTCATTACAGAAACATCCGATCAGATCGAGGACATCGCCGATCAAGCAAGAGAAGTTTACGTGAGTGAGTAACGGGTTGTACACTTTTCTATCACCGAGATAGCCAAACATCGCCCAACGCCTTAAGGAAAAAACGGATGTCCCGCTTTGAGCACGGGATAGGATAAACCTGTGCGGTGAGGTACTGGCAACAAAACATTAACACAACGGTTCCACTTTGCATGGTTCGCGCCATTACCCCCCCCCCCCCCCTTTCTTTAAGAGTGCATCGTACCGATGCTAAAAAAACTGTTGTCAAAACAAATAAAAATCCATTATCCGGCGAATCACATGAACGACCCCGGGCTGCGGGCGCCGTCGTGATGTTCCTGGTAGTCAACGTGGAGAACAAGTTGACCAACACGTCGTTGAATTTTGTATGGTCCACAATATCGGTGCAGAAGTTTCTCGCTGAGGCTCAGGACTGCGGTCCAAACTCACACCCGATCTCTCCCGTGTCGAAGAGATCGGCGTCGAAGGCCGCATCGCTATATGTACCGGCCGGTGTTTACAGCTGCAGGTATGCGATCCAGCGCGCAAATGAAGTTACCTGCGCGATTCCTGGATACTGTACGCCCGCCGACGTTCAAGACAGCACATCCGCGGTGGTTTTGTTGAGGCGCTCAGTTAATCCATTCATCTGGGGGTGGTGCGCGGTTGTCCTTCGGTGGTCCGTGCTGCTGTAGCGTAAGACATGAGCTCTGCAGTGAATGCTTTTCCGCGCTCCGTACATGTATCTCCAACAAAAGAACACAACTATCTGCATCCGTCCGTATACTTCTTCTAGTAAGCCTGTGGGTCACATGATCGAGAAGGGGAGGAAAATTAATAGAAGCGATTTTATTTCTTACACCACTTATTCAGCTAGAGCTTGAAGAATGAGGGGATCGGCGGTATCAGCATGGATTTCTATTATCAGGCGAAACGTTTCGTTGTCATACCGCACCTAAGAAGCAATAGTCACGGCACAAACTGCTTACGTCGTAGCGGCAGACGATTGCGGACCAATGGTGGTGGCCATGAAAGTGATAATGCAAATGCAAATGCAGTTTCCCAGTTAGCATTAAAACACGGAGTCAAATTATGTTACTGAAAGAGACGAATAAAGACGAATAGATAAGCAAAAAATATTTTGTGATGTTCTTCAGTTAAGCCCAGGCTTTTCGATAGCCTTTGGATTAGCGCTACAAAATCGACTTGTGATACTAGCGCTAACTTCAACTAAAAAAAGTGCGTCTGTGTCGAAAGCGTTACCTTCCGCCTTTATTTTTATGACACGTATGAAGTGTTTTTCGATCTCTGGTAAGCAACGTCAAATAGCTTCTTGGGCATTTTGGCGTTTAGTCGGACCTGTACATGCACACATCACCGATCACTTACGTGAGGCGGCATGGCGAAATAGAAAATTCAAGAGGTCGAGAATAGGGTCCTAAAGCTCTAACACTTGCCTGTCAGTTCGATTGGGCTTTCCGAGTGATGTGGCAAGTTATAAAACATTTACAGTAGTGGTGGTACGGTCAATATTCCTAGCCGAAACTGAGTTGTTGATCAGGGATTATGTGGTTAGCCTCAATAAATAAAAACGCGTGTTTTAACATGACGTGCTCAATAGCGTCTTCGCACATGGCGACAGTAAGGAAATAAGGCTAAAAGCAGCAAGCAGAAAGTTTTTTGACGTTCGGTACTCCTGCTAAATTTGAGTGCTTTCAATATCTTGGTTGATCCACGAACGTCAGCGATGTTTTGAACCATGAACTGAAGTATTTTGAGCCCCACTTTGTACATATCTCTATAAAAACCTTTGGGTTTTTATTAACTCCGAATGATTTCTCAGCATCTAAATTGAGCAAGTCAAAATGTTCTTTGTTCGTAAAAGCATGGGGCCTTAGCTCATGAAGATAAATAAAATATAGGGTGACGCCATCATCATGTGTAAATACCAAACGGTAGTTTTCATTTAACACGCGGGTTTTTTTTATGTTGTTGTTGTTGCTGCTGTTCATGGATATCTAGAAGAGTACGTTCTCAGCTCCCCCTGAGGCTTGTAAATGGTTTTCTTTTGAGCGAAATCTTGCCCCCCGTCACCGAACTCAATACCAAGCGAATAACACGCCTGTATTACCGAACCGATGCACGCTGAGCGTCACTGGGATTCAATGAGCATCACAAAGACTGTATCCTACGAAGTCCAAACTTTTCGGGGGCCCGGTTTACCTGGTTGGACGGCGCCAGGTGAATCCTCGTTCCCGCGCAGCGTGCCCCGGCGGCGGCGGCGACACTCCTGCGGTTTCCGCCGCAGCCGTGGTGGTGACTGGCCTGGTGAGTGGTGACCACCGACGAGGAGTGCGCCACTCCGTAGAGCATGCTCCTACATCCGCCGCGGAGGCCTGGCACACAAGAGCTCGCGCAGCGCCCTCTCGCGGCGGGCTGCCGAGCGACCGACCACAAAGCGTCCGAGCCGCGACTCTCGGGCCGTTGCCTCCCTCGGCGCTGGGGGTCCCTTCGTGAGCGGAGGAGAAGAGCTGGAGAGCGGAGGGCAGTCTCCGAGCTCCCCAGTTCCGTGCAACGAGACCAAATCTCGGTCTCCGAGGCGAAGTACTGCGTGAATGCACGGAGCCCTTGAGTTTTCCTTTAGTGAGAACTCGTCCTTCCGCCCGTTTGACTAAAGAAAGTTATTGAAAGAATTACTTCGTAAAGCATGCAGATACACGAATCATGCATTTGTACTTTGGTATGACGTTTTAACTTTTTAAGGTGTTGAATTGTTCATTGTGTAGCTTTCACATGAACAAATACAAGCAGCAATCTATGGGTCTTAGCCATTGGTTAGTTATAGACAAATTCAAAACATATAAATTGGCGCAGGGAAATTTTGCACGCAGACAGGTTCAAAGCGTAATGGTATGAAGCAGCCGAACTAGTGATTAGCGAGAATGCTTCTTCTTGCTTTGCTGATCTCTCTCTCTCTCTCTCTCTCTCTCTCTCTCTCTCTCTCTCTCTCTCTCTCTCTCTCTCTCTCTCTCTCTCTCTCTCTCTCTCTCTCTCTCTCTCTCTTTTTTTTTTTTTTTTCTTTCTTTCCATTTGTGCCTATAAAGTGCTTCACAAATGTCAGACATGAATACTGCCGTTTCTGAGACAGATGCAATGACCGCCGTGCCGACATTTCGTACAGCCATAGAATACTTCATAAATACTTGTGGTCGAAGGCGTGAGAAGACGCGTCCAGAACTAAGCAAAAAAAAAAAAATCTCTCGCTGTTTCTTTCAGCTGCACAAGAAATCTGGAGCAAAATACCGATGCGCACCACTATAAGAACCCCTGATAGCGAGCTTAATAAGCATCTTTCGAGCCAAGCCAACTCTCTCTGAAAGAATACTTTACCGCACTGCACGCAACTGGAGCGGCAAAGTGTGAAGCGCTGACCCGGGTTAAAACACGAGGCGGTGCCAGCCGACTCAAAAGAGGCGTGGCCTCGGGGCTCCGCCTTCCCACAGGTGTGTGTGCTTGTCGGCTTTCTTTGGCAGTCTGCCCGCAGCCTCCCGGCCGGCCCGAGTCGATGATCGATCGATTAGTTTCGAGCGGCGGCACTCGGTGGTTGTTGTCCGCCTCCCCTCCCTCCGCCGCATCGCCGACTGCTCTTCCGCCGCTGGATGCGCTTTACCGCAGCGCCTAAGTGGATTGCGGGACAGGCGTCGCGCGCTCCGGCAGGACCGCGCCGTTGACGGCGGCGCTTTTAGCAGCGCTGTCTCGACCACTGAGCGTCATTAGGCGTTTGCGATTCGGCAGGCGTGCACACAGCTAACAAGGAGCCCGGGGAGCCAATGCGTCACTTTTTGAGGTCATGCTGGGCCTAGGGTCTCCACTATTCAACATAAGAAAAACTGGCGGGCATTCGCGCCCGCCCGAGCAGTGGGCCAGCGCAGTGCACAGGGTCTTGGTAGAGAAAGGAGAACGTGTTTTGACTGCCCCTCTCTTCCATTCGACGCCAACTTGGCGAACGTTACTCCTAATGCTTACCAACGCCAGAAGGGCAACAGAAAGGTGGTCTCCCCCATTGTGCTTCATTTCGCTCCTCGGCTGTGGAGCGGGATCGGGGCGCGTTCCCGGCGCACCCGTGCTAACATCAGGAACGGGTCCGCCTGCGGGAAGAACGTGCAACTGTCGTACATGGCGCAGACATCGAACGTTGGACATATCAGTAATAGTTCTGAGAAGCATGCAGCCTGATGAAAGACGACTAGCTTGCGGTCAAATAAAACAGAACAAAAGGTCAATGTCTATCCAGTTTCAAGCTCCGCAGCACTGCGCTACTCGTGTCAATTCTTTTTTTTTTTTTTTTTTGTATGTAGGAAGGAATGACTAAGGTAGTTCATTCGAAAATGTTTAAAAACCTGAACCATGTTACCTGGCATGAAAGCAACAACACGCAGCAAAGCAGAGTGGAAGGGTTTCATGCAGAGGTGATCCCGGTCAGGGCCGTACCCAGAGGGGGGGTTTGGGAGTTCGAACCCCTCCCGAAATCTTTCCAGGCAGCATGTAAGCAATACTTACTGTTGCTTTCAGCAAAACTAACCCCTTCCCAAAATCCATACCCCCCCCCCCCGCCCCCCCCCGCCCCCCCCCCCGAAAAAAATTTCTGGCTATGGCCCTGATCCCGGTATTTGCATGTTTTTCCGCAAATCACCCCAGTCCACGGGAACTGAAGGCTTATCTGCAGCCTCGAGGTTTGCACGTTCCGCTCACATCGTGGGCCTTCGGCGATGCACGGCAGCATTAGTAACGCAAACCACTAAACGGGTTCTTCATCAGTTGTGGACGTAGGAGTCAAAAAAGCAAAAAGGCCATCTTCCTGACGATGGCATGCATTCGCCACCTACTTTCCGTCGAAACACGTCTCAAGGACATGGCCGACAGCGTCACCGCGACTCTCCAAGGAGCTTCCTATACAGCATCAATATGCATCTGCTTGAAATTCTCTCAGCTAAAGTGGTTATTCGCACCGTGATTGACATCTGCGGCAATTTGTGACAGCGCTATGCTTGACACGGAGAAAGCGAACCATGCAGAGGAGTCAATCAGACTCGGGTCACCCGATGCGGCAGCTCCACATGTCACCGCTTGATATGCCATACTCTAGGAGTTAAACAATCCAACGTCTAAGTCCCTACCCTAGCGTATTTATTGGACGCTTATACCGCTGTTGAAAAAAATACAGCGTAACTTGATGCACCATAACTTTATATTTCTGCACAAAAGAAAGATCACAAATTAATAAATGAACGGCTCACTAGCTTGGGAATTCCACTTTTAACGCGGCATCAACAACGCGTGCAATGTCCAGAGATTACATTTATATAATAATGCTCAAGATGAAGAGGAGGAAAACCCTCTACTTGGGAACGCCATTCTTGAGGCGGTTAACAGGACGTCAAGGGGGCGGTGATATGCCAGGACCATTGTTATAAATTCCGTCTCCAGAAAACGTCGCTGGCACAGTGTTGTAAATAGGCGGGGCATACCTAATCTGTGTGTACTATCTTGATCACAGTTAGGGTGAACACGGGAGCGCGTGTCATTCCGTGCGCGGGAGCCGCCTGTCGGCGTTCCGGGTAACTTCGCACGCATGCGCAGTTGCAACGAGGCTATGTGATGCGCGTGAGAAGTTACCCGGAACGCCGACAGGCGGCTCCCGCGCACGGAATGACACGCGCTCCCGTGTTCACCCTAACTGTGATCAAAGTAGTACATTACCAATTCTTCCTTTTTGTCTCCATATACCCGCACCCATGTAAAGTAGCAAACGCCGTTCTCAGGTTCACCGCTCAGAAGCATCCCAGGCTGAACGTTTTCTCTGCGAGTCACAACTGCAATGCACGGATGCCTCCTTACCGAGCGCGAAGCATCCATCCAGTAAACATTCAGTGCCGAGCCTCAACGTGAGCGACAATATGAATTGGCCGGGTAGTAGTCCAAAGGGTGCACGAAGCAAAACAGGTGTGTTTGTTTGCAATTTGCGATTGAGCATTCTTCCAGGTTAATTACCGGAATGAAACTTTGACGAACCAGAGTTTTATTCCAGTGGACAAACATGGGGCTGTCCGTTTTCCTCCCGTAGAAGCCCATGTATTGGCAGCAGACAAGAATTCCACAATATTCACAAATTTATTGCGACCTGCGTACTTTTGAAAAGTAAATATAACTCGGCGTAATGTTACAGTCGTCTTAGCGGCTAAGTGCCACATAATTTGTTTCGGTATAGTTTCAATAAAATAAGAGTTGGAGCTTTCTTCTTTTTTTTTGTAATCATACTTCTTCTGTAGACGAACATGCTTCACTGTACAATACTCAAGGAAAAGCCATCTTACAAAAACCGAGCTTACAACGATCCTTTTATTTAAGTCGGCTTAACCTCTAAACACAACTACATTGCTAAGAAGACATCTTTTTAGAAAAAATATGAGCCGTTTTATATAAAATATGACGGCCCTGGTACTTCTTTATTTTTGTTAGTTTTTCCATACGCTGAGCGTTTGGAGCACAGTTTTACGATCCAGGGGGTTCGAGTGGGCGCCGCAACGTGGCGCTACGCTCACGTGCGATTCTTGCCTACATCGCAGTCACTCAATATACTGAAAAACGCTGGTCTACATAACTCTGTTGCCGGAGACGTTCAGCTGGATCCTAGCCACAGACAGCTTTGCTGCAAAACTTTACGTGCCGAGCTTCTTTGTGCACCAAAAGGAAGAGTCACGACTATGGCGTTCACTCGGATTTTGGGAGCCCGCGGTGGGTGAAATGTAGGCAATTAAAAATGCACTGACGATTACTATACTCCGTAACGCAAAATTTGTAAGCAGCGCGAACTGCATTTTTCTCGGTCACGGTTCGTATCTGCTGCGTCTCAGGAAATGATCGCGTGATCAGCGAACGCACAGCGGCGCGCCGGCGAGCATGTTGTTGCGAATCGGGTTTGAACCTCGCGCGCAAATGTCACGTGAACGAACGTAGCAGCAGCGGCCGGCGAAAGGTGAGGAGGAGGCATGTGAGAAAAATGACGCCAAAGCAGCGTGTGCCACCCTCCCTCCCCCTCACTTTCGGCAGACTATAGTGCCCATCTAGGCACGTTAGCCAGCCGCTCCGACGAGCGTCTCGTGCGGGTTTAGCATAGTGCTTTTTTTTTTAATGCAAATGCATTTATTAGTCGGGGGTTGTCTTGCGTCCATCGAGCGGCGTGCGCCTGCATTCCTCCAGCGCGAGCGCACGTGAGCGCGCGCCTCGTAGTTCCGCCTTCGTCGTCGTCGTCGTCGTCATCGTAAATGCGAATGCATTTCTTAGTCGGGGGTTGTCGTGCTCCGTCGGCGTGCGCCCGCAGGTGTTATCTCTCCGCGCTCAATGCTGAACGCATGCGCTTGAAGCGAGCTGTACTAGTTTGCTCGAAGCGGCAAGGACGGCGAGTACTGCGGTGTTAGTCTCGTGTCTAACGTGTATGGGAACTTGATATCGCACGCCGTTGCCACGTCTCCCGTTCGAGACACGTCTCCGTACAAGGACTTCTACACCCTTGCCTACACCGGAGACGGAGTCTTTGTGGTGACCGTGTACCTCGCGCCCAACCTCGCTCGAGACGCCGTTGCCGCGCAGCTGGACGGGGCTATGGAAAGTGTGCGCGTGCGCTCCAAACCCTCTGACCCCATAGTCTTGGTTGGCGACTTCAACGTTGACGTGCGCAAGAAGAGTGGCGAGTGGCTGGTCGAGTACATGCAGACCAGGCACTCTATGCATTGTCTCTCTGCCGGCTTCGACACATGCCCCACTACCATTCACGGGAGTTGCATTGATCTGGTCTTTACGCGAAACTGTGACGCGCGTATGCTTCTCAAAGACCCTTTGACCGTGCACTTTAGCGATCACAAGGCAGTGATTGTGGCTGTCAGGTACAACGATAACACAAACAGGTGCTGATGAATAAATGATTACGTTCACACTCTCGTCATTAATTACGCCATTACTCGCAACACACTCATCGGTGCACCCAATGCGTTCGCATTTCTGCACGATTCCCTTCGGGGAGGTGCGGGGGAATCTTTTTTTCCTTTATTGCCTTCTTTGACAGAACGACAAAACAAAACACACGTAACTGATGATGTGTGCACTCAATACGCTATACAAACACTAGAACTGCAGCCCTTCTTGGGCCAGCGGGGTGATTTCATTGTTGGTAATGAAAGAATATTGTTCAGCATAGTGCCCTCCCGACACAGTTCGCCACACTTTCCTCCGCCGTTTTCTTTCTATCGTCGCCGTCGCCATCGCCGCCGCCAAACTCCAGTGGCGGCCGCCGAAGTGCTTGCTTTCTAAAATAGTAGAAAGCACACTGGGCAGTTTTGCCGGCGCTTCAATTTTTAAAGGCTTCGGCATTTTTATGTACGCTCACTGAAGAGACCCACCTGTGCATTCGTAACGCTTGATGTGTCTAACTTCCGCCCCATACGAAAATGATATATATTCAGACTAGACCAGTTACTTTCCCCTAAAAACGTCTTTCCAGCAGCGAAGGGAACTTAAATAGCTCCGTGCATAGCGATTTATATCGGTAAATGGGGTTTTATGGAGGTGTTTAATCTAAGTTCATTGAGCCCTCAAAATTTCATATCAGACCTTGTACACTTTCGGTAAATATGCCTTTCCAGCAAAGCACTTGTGTAGTGTAGCAAAGTCGACTGTAAGAGGTATGTATTTATGTATTTGTTGTACAATAGAAAGAAAGGAAGGTCCACCAGCAGGCGTAAATTGTCTCGCTAGGGGAGGACACCGGAGCGCCTGCTGGTGTAGGGGAGGTGGTATAGGGAGGAAAAAGTACAAAGGAATAGGGGTATAGGGTAGAGGGCCTACATCAATCACATATAACACATGGGAAAGATTAAAAAGGAACATATATGCAACGTATAGGTGAAAAAAAAAAACGAAACACTAGACATATAAATATCAAGGTACAGGACACAAATGTGTAGCAAAAAGGACACCTGCACACATACACACGCACACACACACATACATACACAGGAAAGCTACACCAGCAGCAGCAATCCACTGCAACCTGGGCAGTTACGTAATGTATGCAGATTTTGTAGACATACATGGGGGTCTCATCGAGGTAGCAAAAAAAAAAAAAACTCTTGGACCTTTATAACGTGCCTTAAAAACGTAATTTCGGAAGAGCATTCATGTACGGCAGAGAAACTGATTTTAATAGATTCCGTTTGTAACGCTCTACAGAGATACATGAGGTACTACGCAGATATATAATAGGGGACGCTAAACTGATATCAAAGTCCTTATATTGCCTCTTAAAATTTCTTCTCGGCCGGGCATTTGTGCATAGTAATGAAGGCGACTTTAAGTGGGCTCGGTGTATAGCACCTCATGGAAATAATGCAGTCTCAGGGAGGAATTTATTAAAAGGCTACTAAAAGACCATGAAGTCTCCCTACTTTGGTATAAGACTGTTTTTCGTACAGAAAGAAATGCATTCCTGGTAATGGATGTGTTTAGTAGTGAAGCTGACTTTAAAATGGCTCGGGGAACAGTAGATCGGTCCAATTTCAGTCGGTCCGATTTCACTCGGAGAACTTCATTCGGATTGTCTGCACATTCTGTATTTCTGTTTTTTTTTTTTTGCTAGTTGTCTTCGTATAATCAAGTGGAAATTTTTACGTCCCCCTGAAATTTAACCTATGGCTGCAACGGAAAGCTACACAGCTTTCTCTAAAACTCCGGACCACCCACCGCGGTGGCTCAGTGGCTAAGGCGTTGCGCTGCTGAGCACGAGGTCGCGGGTTCGATTCCCGGCCGCGGCGGCCTCTTTTCTGATGGAGGCGAAAAGCAAAAACGCCCGTGTGTACGAGATTTCGGCGCGCGATAAAGATTCCCAGGTGGTCAAAATTAATCCGGAGCCCTCCACTACGGCGGGCCTCATCGCCTGCGTTGCGTCGGCGCGTTAAACCCCACAATCAATCAATCAATCAACTCCGGACCAGACCCAATTTTTCTTCAACTGCAAAGTTTTAAATGCAGAGCATTTCTTTAACTCACGATGTCACCCGGCGTTGTCGGCGTGCCTCGGCGTCCGCAACAGCCGTTCCAGGTGCGCCCTCTCCCCACTCCTCCTCTCCCGCATCACGCTACCCTCCTCGCTCTCAACAACAGGTCCGCACCCCTCCCCCTACACTATATAAAAAAATAATACTTACCGGCGCCTGGTTTCGATCCCACGACCCTGCGGGCGGAACGCAAGGTACATGGTGCTCTACCCACTGCGCCACAAAACCGACACAGAATGGAAGGCTACGAACGCGCCTTATATCCTTGACTCATTCAAACTACGTCAAGAAGCTGCTGATACAGCGCATTCACTACGTGTGGGCGGAACGCGAGGTACATGGTGCTCTTCCCACTGCGCCACAAAACCGACACAGAATCAAAGGCTACGAACACGCCTTATATCCTTGACTCATTCAAACTACGTCAAGAAGCTGCTGATACAACGCATTCACTACCACCAACTCCCCAAACACTAAACGTTAACGCAATACACCCACCCCCTATGCGACGCATTTACTCGAGTCCCCCTCGCGGGGAGATGGGCCCTTTTTGATAAAGCTATAAGGAGCTTTCCACTGTATATAAAGCCGTACCGCTGCGTTTCAGGTCGGTGTCAAATTTTCTTTTCGCCCAAACCCACTCCACCTTGGCGATTCCTCTAAACTTGTCGTCAAACACTTCCCTTGGTACATAAAATTTACGGCGGCCTCTTTTGTTGACGAGGTTGAAATCACCAACACTGTCACGATTTATTCACAGCGCGTACGCAGGTTTTCCTCAAACAGATTTAGCTGCGTGCAAAAATTCCAAGCTAGAGCAAATTCCTTCGTACGCTGCGCTAGATCGGATGGTCTTGATTGCGCTAGAAAGGTCTTCAGTTCCTGGCGCCTGCTGCTAGAACACTATATGGTGCTGCTTTTTTAAACCGGACACTGTGCGCAAGTGCTGCGGGCAGTTCGCGCGAGCCAAGCATAGCTCTTATGACTGACTATCGGCCAGTCGTGAGAGGGCCCCGTATACAAGCACGTTCAAAAGTAGCACTAGCATACAGTGTGCTCCATCCACATTTCCTCTCCTGGTCGTGCTCCATGGTCGCGTCACTCTGTCCTCCCCAAAGAGTCACTCTATAGCCCACCACTGCTGATGCCCAACGAAGTTCGTCGATCCAGCGCAAGCCTCGCTCCAAATATGTTGCTTGCCTCCGCCTTGGGCTCTGAAACCATAGTATGTGGTGCTGTGACAAGATCCCACACCTGCTCACACCCAGCCGTTCCCCTCCCTTGAACACTGGGAGAGAAGAAGAGGAGGAGGAAGAAACGCGTCTCTAAAGCAATCAGCCCTGGGGAACAGTCCTTGGAGAGAGCACTGTCCAGCTCTGACCCCGACGAGCAGCTTTGGCTGGTGCAGAGAGCCCAAGAAGCCGGATGGTCTCAAGGGGTCCTGGAATGAGGATCAGTGCTGACTTCTTTACAAAGACCAGCTCCTCCGCTGTTGAAAGGATGTCGTGCTTCCTGACTGAATGCGACAAAGCGAGACAGAGAAGCACCTTTTCGAGTGCGCTTGACAGCCCTTGCAAGCGCGTGCAGCACAGCCTCGACTCAGGTCCGAACGCCCAACGTCGAGACAATGCTAATCGGCGCGTAACCCCGTACCACCGTGTACCCAATGGGGAACCTCCCGCCCGCATAGCGATGCCACTGCAAGGAACATTTTCTATTATCCGTAAAATGTCACTTTCAAATTTTAGTGCATGCGTGACGTACGTGCACTTTTTCGAGATACATGAAAAATAAAACCAACTTGGACCTCTCCTGCTATTGTCCTGCTTTTTTTTTTCTAGGCGGAAGAGCATTCTGCCATTCACGAAGCTAATTCGGGCATGAAGGGTGAGCAGCAAGCTGTTGTTGCATATGCCTTAGTTGCTTTTCTTGCTCAAGAAACCGATTTCTTTGCACAAGGTTATGTATACGTGGTGAAAATCCCTCTCCAGTATCGCCGCTAGTTCAGGGCACTGCAGTGCTTTTGAGGCCGTTTAGGTTGAAACATTCTGCATGAGGTGACAACGCGAGGCATTCATGGCATGGAAGGACCCGGGGTGACTACATTACTGCCAGCGTAGGGAGAACTGCGGCTTGGCGGCGGATGCGAGGGTAATTAATGAGGCAGAGAGCACACGCAGACCAATCACGCGAAATAACGAGATAAATGAACTCCCGAAACCAAAAAAAAAAAAAAGGAAAGCAACGAAATGGCGCCGCCCGTCTGGGCCCGAGTCCCCATCGGTGGTAGCGAGACTACTCTCCGTGTCACAGCGGCCGCAAAGAGGGCTGCGTCGACGACACCCAGGGGACAAGACCTTCCTGGCCTTGATGTATACTGATGTGTTCTCACAACACCGTGATGTTTAAAGCTCTCCCTGTTCTGAAATGTCGCTAACATGTACCGCGATCGAGTACAACTGGCTACGGAGAGGATAGCGTCCGTACAGGACTACGCAAGGCTTGTCCAGCAGTTAGGTGGCGTTGGGAACCAAGTTGGCGCGCCTGGACGACGAGCCAGATCGCTATCGCCGGTCGTGCCCCCGTTGCTCCGGCAGTGCGCAGTGAAAGACACGCCTTGTGCGCGCATATCCGCGCGCTCAACTCCGATCCGAGACCAGCACTGACGGCAGCAGCAGCTGGCACGCCGCGACCGAGGAGAGGACAGCGCGCACCGCCGTAGATGCGCCGATAAGGACCGTTCACTCTGCTGCGACCATTGCCTGCCGGCGGCACGCGGGCCAAGCCTGTGCCCCCTAGATGAAGCAAAGCCTGCTCACGGCGTCATAGTAGCACGACCAGTGAAAAGCTTACCGTTACCCCGAACGGCTCATATAAAAAAAAACGTCGCTAAATGCCAAGGCTGAGGTTGCCAATCTCTGATCCAGGACAACTGGAGAAGGAAGACAACGTGCGGCATCCTTTTCCATCCTGGAAGGTGTTGCTGAGCACGCCTGCTTGGTTCCGCTTACCTTTCCTTCCTGCGTAGTCCTGGAAAGGGTCGCGGGGGGATCGACTGTAGGTGCACATTTTTGTTATTAAAAGAACCAAAGTAATGCGGCTTCACTTAAAACTCTTGTTCCAGTTCACAGAAATACCAGCTAAGGTATCTCACGCGTATAATCGTTCGCTGACGATTGGGAATACCCCTGAAGGCGCATGCCATGACCTTTTATCGTGGCCTAATGGGTAAAATGCATTCCCGAAGCTTGTCCATTCATCCACTCGTCCAGGCCACTCATAGAAAGTTGGAAATTATCCGGCCGGCTCGTCCTACGAAAAGCAGGCAGTGCGCGAAATGCGTTTATTAACAGTGGTTTAGTTCAGGCTGCTACTCGAAAATTGAGCAATTGCGGCAAGTAGCCTCACAGAGAGTGCAATTTGGATAGCAAGGCGGATTACAACGGTCATTTGGAATTCCGAACCTCACAATCCACGAAATGTGTCACGTACCACCCCATAGTCAGCGTATGTTGTCATTTAGCAAAAGCAGCGGCCCCGAAAAAAAAAATACCATGATGCGTCGAAGCTTGATTGATTGATTGTAGGGTTTAACGCGCCGACGCAACGCAGGCGATGAGGCGCGTCGTAGTGGAAGGCTCCGGATTAATTTTGACCACCTGGGGATCTTTAACGTGCGCCGAAATTTCGTACACACGGGCACTTTTGCTTTTCGCCTCCATCAGAAAAGCGACCGCCGCGGCCGGGAATCGAACCCGCGACCTCGTGCTCAGCAGCGCAACGCCTTATAGCCAATGAGCCACCGCGGCGGGTGATGCATCGAAGCTACGGCAGTTTGTGAACCAGTGTGATGTGGGTCCGAATTCCAGTCAATGAGATTAAGGGTAATCAATAGCAATGCGGCTATCGGTAATTCGAAAGTGGCTTCACTGAAGCCTGTGACCAAGACAAAAAACAATTTCAGATACTCCAAAGCGGGAAATGTCGGAAAAATGCGTAGCCCGCTATGCTATACACCGAACCCCTTTAAAGTCATCTGCACTGTATACACACATGCACTGTTGGGAGGGCATCTTTTCGGGAGCAATACAAGCTGTCTGACATCACAGTAGCAAGGCCCTAGGCCCGGTCAATAAACGCCTTCAAAAGGTCCCATGTATCACAAAGAGCGCTTTGCGCAGCGCTCCCTTAAAGTCATATTCACTGCTTAGCACAAATGAGCTGTTGGCAACAGATTTTTTCCAGGAGCAAGAGGTACACATGAAAGTCCTAGGACCATATAATAAATATCTGAGACTCCATTTTCCCCTATGACGCGATATACACCGAGCGCGTTTAAAGTCGACAAAATTAACATATACAAATGGATTGAAGGGAGGGCATTTTTCTAGGGGCAGTATAAGGGAAGATGAGGTCTCTGGGCCTTTCATTAATATCATTTTCTTACGCATGGCACATGAGCGAGAGAGAGAGAGAGAGAGAGAGAGAGAGAGAGAGAGAGAGAGAGAGAGAGAGAGAGAGAGAGAGAGAGAGAGAGAGAGAGAGAGAGAGACTTTATTTAGTGGCCCGATATTGTTCAGAGGGTCAGCGGTCGAGCCCAGCTTGGACCCGACGGCGGCCCCCTGTGGCCGGGCCGTTCATGCAGGTGATTACTGGGGCGGATCTGGCTGAAGCACTGGAGGTCCCGAACGGATCGCTAGAGCCACAAGCGCCTTCTTGATGTCCTTATTGGGGCTGAGCAGTGCGGCCTCCCAGTCTGATTCGTTGTGAATAAAATTGTCGGTCTGCATAGTGGGGCACTGCCATAACATATGTTGCATGTTGGCCCAGATTCCGCAGGATGGACAGAACGGGCTCTAAGCTAGGGTGTATTCTGTTGTGCAGTGCTGGGGAATGGAGGGTGTTCGTCTGGATTTGACGTAGTGTGGTCACTTGGTGTCGAGTGAATGAGGCGTGCGGGTGTGGGTAAATGCGTCTAGCGTCCAATTGTAGTAAGTTAGGACATCTTGAAAACTAAGGAGGGGTGCTGAGAACAGAGTAGTGGCCGGATGATCTGACGCCTGGTTGGTGAGCTCGCAGGCCAGCTCATAAGCCACCTCGTTCCCCTCCAGGCCCGAGTGAGCGGGGGTCTAAAGGAGACGTATGGGAGGTAAGTGCGGAGTCTCGGGGATGGTGCGTAGTATGCGAGCAGCTGCAACGTTACTTCTAGTAACGTTGAGCAGCTGGGCGACTGCACTTGCCGTTGTATAATGTTTCGCAGGGCGGTCTGAGAGTCAGTGACGATGATTCCAGGTGAGGCACTGCGAGTGATTTGTACTTCCTTTTTATCAGGAGATATCTCCCAGCAAGTTTCAACAGCAACCGTTCGGCGTAACATATTTTAAATCCATTAATTTAAATACGAAAAAAATCCAATTTAAATCCGAAAAATATGTAACACGAAAATTTCGTGTCAGTACTCTTTTGGTATACACTACTTTGAGGCGCAAGCGGCGCACTGCACGCATCAACGCACATCTCTTGGGTAGATGAAGCCCGACCTACGCCTGACCTTCATCTGCTCCGATTGTGGGCCGTTCGCCGTCGCGCGGAACTGACTGCGGCCCGCCAACCGTCCTCTGAGAGTGCCAAGATCCACCTTAATCACCTGACAGCCCAAGCGCGAAAGCATGGACGACGCCTTTCCAGGGCTCGCTGGATGGAGTGGTGTGCTTCACTCGGTCCCTCAACAAACACAGCCTCGATATGGCGCACGTTTCAGGCAATGGAATGAGGCCGCAAGCCGCAGAACCCCTTGGACAATGCTTACCTTGCATCGGGTTTCTCCTTGCAAGAATTTGCGGAGGAGGCAATGAAGGCTTTTTTCCCCAATGATGACACGCCTCCTCCGTCCCTTGGGGGACCTTTACCCCTTCCCCCTGAGGCAGGCCGACCCCTTACCATGGAAGAGGCAGCTGGTCTGGTTTCCCCCTTCACAATGGCGGAACTGTTGGCAGCTATCGACTCAGCAGGAACGCATAAGGCACCGGGCCCCGATGGCATACAGTACGAAGTGTATAAGAACTGCACAGAGAAGTACCTTCAGGTCATACTGACCACTGTAAACGAAGCTTGGGCCTCTGGATGCCTACCCACTTTCTGGAAGCCCGCAGAAATCATAGGCGTCCCGAAAGCAGGAAAACCACCTGATAGGCTCAGCAATCTGCGGCCGACTGCTCTGACGTGTACCTTATGCAAGCTGGCCGAGCGTATGCTAGCATCAAGGCTCACATGGTGACTTGAGGGCATGGGTTGGTACCATCCCTCTCAGATCGGCTTTCGGCCCCACATCGGAGCATAGGACGGCCTTGAAGCGTTCTCTACGTCCGTACTCATAGGAGGACGCACTTGTCGTATTCGTTCTATGTGAAGAAAGCGTACGACAATGTGAGCCATCAAGCAATCCTACAGATACTGCGCTGGCTTGGGTGCCCGGCGCCTGTGGTGTCCTTTATAGAGTCGTTTTTAACACACCGCACATTTTCAATTAGAGTTTCAGGACAGGCGGTTGGCTCCTTTTCAACATGCCGCGGGGTACCACAAGGCTCGGTCCTGGCACTTATACTGTTCAACCTTGCCCTTCTCCTGCTCGCTTGGACAGTAGGGGCATTGAAAGATCTAAAATATCTCATCTATGCGGATGATATCACGCTCTGGTCGACACTTCCAGACATTGCGGATCAAGAACACGCTCTTCAGAGTACTTTAAATACGGTTGACACGTGGTGCAAACGCGTGGGACACATGCTATCCCGAGATAAGACCGTGTTACTTATCGTCGCCAATCGAAGGGCTCGACAAAAACTGCAAAACCGACCCATTTTACTAAATCTTGATGGCGAACCAGTGACGGAAGTTACTTGTCACCGCATCCTTGGCCTGGAGGTTGCGGCCTCCGGCTCAGCTATGCCATGGCTCCGGGAAGCTCGCCGGCGCGCCCTTCAACCGCTACATCTAGTTCGCCGGATTTCCATGAAATCGGCAGGAGCTCGCACAGAGATGGCTCGGCTTCTTGTACGGGCAATCCTGCAGCCACGTATCACGTACCAGGCTCAGTTTCAGTACATGACAAGGGCGGAATGGGATCGTCTAGAGGCCATCAATACAGAAGCCATGAGGACTATTACCTGCCTTCCTCGCTTAACGCGCATCTCTACACTACAGGAAGAAGCTGGCCTTAACACGATAGATGAGTTGGTTCACCAGCGGCGACAGGCACGATCTCTTAAAGCGCAGGTGTATACCTATCTGTGGCTGCTTTAAGGTGGTATATGGGCCTCCAAACTAACACGCCGCCAGATCCCTCTCCAGAACCCCCTCCTTGGACCCGAATATTAATTACTGACTGCAAGCCTCTGGGTCGGTCAAGCCGTGTTGCGCCGCAACTCTCATCCAGTGCTGGCCAAGATACGTTTTACGTCGACGCCAGTATTTCAGGAAGCCTTATTACCACAGCCGTCGTAAACCCAGCCATGCAGTTTTGTCAAACCTGCCATTACTACGCCCCTCAGAGGCCCCCGTCAACACTTGCTGAGCTCAAAGCGATTTTCGACGCCTTGACGGCTATAGAGCTGCTGAGGCCAGACCAATCACAAGCTGTCAACATCTTTACAGATTCAATGCAAGCAGTCTGAGACCTTCGGAAAGTACTTCATCAAGTGCCCATGTCCCAAACCATCCATGCGAAGGCTGCGGCCCTTAGTTTCAGAGTGAAGATTGCTTGGGCCCAGACGACGTCGACCCCTGGACAGCAACAGGAGGATGCGGCGACTCGTATACCTCCAACGACGTATCCACTGCCCTTATTTCAGGTTGACGCAATGTTAAAGTTGGCCACCGACAAAGAAGACCTTCGGCGCTCCACACGCGCACTTATTCCACCGTGTGGATCAAAGCTCCCTGGTGGGCTCACCCGCCGTGAGGAGGTGGCGCTACGAAGGATTCGCGTCGGGGCTGCTTTTACACCAGCTGTCACCCACACCTGGCCCCCGGATCGACGGGCTCCGTTTGGCCGGACATGTCCATTTTGCACCACGTCGGCATCGACCGCAGACATTCACCATCTTCTGTGGACTTGCCGTGGCCTCCAACGTTCCCGACAGCAAGTACTACATAGTGTGGGACTCCAACCCAGGCCGGCCTCCCGACTACAGACGCTGGCTCTTTGAGCCGTATCACCGGAGCCTTTTAGACTTCCTTAGTGAAAACTTCCTGTTTACGTACATTTAAACACACTCGCCTCCACCGTTTTATGCTGCAGAGGAAACTTTCGCAATTAAAAAAATGTATAGCACACTCTGTTGGTCTGGGTAAACCGTGTGGCACACAAAACGTAGACTGCGGGTCGACAGCGTAAAGGGGGGCGTACTGCAGGTCCGGGTTCCGCCAGTGCTGCAATTCCATGTGCCATCTGAAATTTGTGACTATTCCGTTGACGTCCTCTTTGGATAAATGGAGTTGTGCTGTTGAGCTCATGGAATGGCCCTCACGCGCGAGCCGATCAGATATTGCATTTCCCGCAATGCCACAGTGTCCTGGCAGCCACTGTAACGAAATAGTGCGTCCTTTGCGCAGTGCCTCTGTGTGTATGACGCTGATTTCATGAATCAGCTGGCCTCGATTACTTCCTCGCTTGAGAAGCGCTTGTAGCGCAGAGCGGGAGTCCAGGAAAACTACCCAGTGTTTTGGAGGGCAGTCATTGACAATCTCGGTTTTTGTAGCCGATGTCTTGTGGCTGAGCTTCTGGCGCACACAGGTCCGCGAAGATGGTACCCATACACCTACGGCGGAAGGTTAAGAAGCAACTGACCCGTGAGTCTATACGTGGGTATACCCGCCATAGCAGCGAGATATATGCTGAAGTGTGACAGGTGAAGGCCGGTGGAGGCATCGCTGACTATGACACATGAAGCGTCACACACGGACGGACGCGTTTGCTCGTTGAGTCCACATAGCAGTCTTATACACATTTAAAATAGCGCTTGACCTGTCCCCGGGAAACGTGGTCGAGTGCATGCAATGCGAAAACGAACCGTCTGGTTGAACAAGCCAGCAAGCAAAAAAAAAAAAAGTCCTCAATCGTAGCGCCGATGCGGAGCAGCTCTCTCTTAGCACCAGCTCTTTTTTTAAATACCATACTGCCTCAATCCTTTCTGCTATTTTAGCCTTATCTAATTAAACTCGATGACTAAAGCATATTTTTCTTGGCCAATCCCCCCCCGAGTGGGTGAGCGCTATTTTTGTGGGCCACCACCATGACAAAACACTTTTGTAAATAGGCACTCGGTCATCACAATAAGTGACGTCTCGCCCGAGCTCAAACCCTGCTGCATTTAAGGAGAACCCCGAAATGTGTAGGAGGTGGCCACAGGTCTCGCCCTGACGGAGACGCAAGCCACGGTCAGCATTGCCGGGGGGGGGGGGGGGGAGGGGGGGCGATCGAGAAACACCGGAGGGGGCTCGGTATTCCCCCCTATGTCGGCGCCTATGGGTCGGCGCCCATGCAGCCCATAGTCAGCACCTATGGGCTGCATGTCCCTCCTTTGTTGGTCTCACCAGTATCGCCCTTTCTCTTTCCCAGTCGCTCATCTTTTGCTGCCTGAACTGGCTGCAGACTCGATTCTACAGCGCGTGAAAGCGGTTACGGGAGTCGCAAGGCCCGTCGAAACAGAGGAAGCTGGCTAGCCGCGCTTCAACCTGTAGTTTTCATGACAACGTGTCCAGTGTTAAACCGGGGAGCGGCTGGCTGTTGCGGCGAGTCTTTAAGAGCAACGGGAAGTGGCGGCCCACATCACCAAAGCCCTCAGCAGCTGTCTGGAACAAGGAGGCTGATTCGTCCCCACCATCCCGTGACAAATAAAGTTTCTATCTATCTATCTATCTATCTATCTATCTATCTATCTATCTATCTATCTATCTATCTATCTATCTATCTATCTATCTATCTATCTATCTATCTATCTATCTATCTATCTATCTATCTATCTATCTATCTATCTATCTATCTATCTATCTATCTATCTATCTATCTATCTATCTATCTATCTATCTGTCTGTCTGTCTGTCTGTCTGTCCCCAGTGTTGCGAAGGCACTTCACTACACACTTGAAGGCAAAGCAAAGCAACGACACACTTGAAGGCAGCTCTCTTCTATCTGTCGTTTTGTGCTGTTCCATCGCTCGCTGTGTTGACAGAGAGACACGACAATGAACGGAGCAACACGAAAGTCATGTCGACGTGCCCCAGCTATTGATCACACATAAAAATAACTGAACCACGAGACCAGTTAGTCCAGTTCGTACGGTGAACAATAATAACAGAACAGGAGCGCCCGTTCGTCGTCCTTGTATATTTGTTAATTTTGTTCAAAATGGTAATCAAGTCTCTAAATGCAGCAAGACAGTCATCTTTGTGTATCTATGCATCTGTATTCTCATGCTGCCCAATTACTAATGCGAGATTAACACCAGATTAACACGTTAACACCAGATTACAGGCGACACGCTTTCCAAATATACCTTAAGCCGAAACCAGAACTGCAAGCTTAATAAACCTAAAAACTTTTCAAAATAAAAATGTAAGTACAAAAATAATTTTAAGTTAAATAATATAGCGGCTTTAACATGTTATGCATGTAATTTTACAACATTTTACTCACAAGTCGAAGCCAGAGCTAGAGCCTGAAGCTAGCAAAACAAATGGCCGTGAGCTTGTGCACGCGAGAAGCGCGTGTAATCCGCATGTGCAGAAATGCTTTTACAGAGTTCGCTTGCTGAGTTGGTTCTTTTTATATGATGGCTGTTTATCCTGGCTGCTACAAGAAACACTTTTCACTACAAGTGATGTTGTATTGCTAAATTTTTCTTTGTTGTCGAAAACCGCTTGTTGTCTTGCGTGTAGTGAGGCGAAGCATACACGAGTTTGTGCCGAAGTGCAAGTGCAGAGTTCCCTAGAGGAACGTTAAAAGCTTGCTTCGTCAGCGTCAACCAACATGGCTAAGCATCTCAAGAGAATGCCCCTGCTCTTCAGTCGCTGCATATTCCAGAGGGCTGCTGGTAGCGTGTGTGGTAGACGACTTCACGTGCGCCACTACGAGCAGCCGAAAACTCAAACTCGATCGGCTCTTCTACGGCCGTTCTCCAGCGTGGCAGACGTTTCCAACATAGCGGACGATGAAGCTGCCCGCCGCAACGGGTGCGCGCCTGTTCAGGACACCGAAATGACCGTGGACGACTTCAAAGAGCTCGCGACGAGTGAAGAAACCAGGCGACAGGTCCATCTGATCCTTCTCGAGTACGTCAGCTGTCGCGACACCGTGGGTCGTGTGCCTTCAGTGCTAACCGTTGCGGACATGAGAGAACTGCTCGGTATGCGATCTCAGATACAAAGGACAAGGTACTTCAACTATCTGTTTAAAACCGAAATGGCCATCATCGCCAACAAGCGACGCAAGGAGAAGCGTAGGCTGGAACGGCTCGCAGCGAAAGAAGAAAAGTTGAAGAAGGCCATAGAAGACGGCTCTGTCCATCACATCCAGTACGGCATCGATAACACACTGTTCCTATTCATCCGGGATCAGACGATGAACTCCTTCTACAACTACAGACAGGTGAACGCAAAGTTTGTTGGTGTTGAATTTTCGTTCGCATTGTTTGGTTGGCCCAAAAAATAAGCAAGTACCAGCCATGACGCTCGCCTTCTCGAATTTAGGGTGTAGCGCACTGCCTCTGCACTTTTCTACTCCATTTGCAAACTTCGGAGAAAGTGGAGAACGAGTCTCACGGCATGCTCTGTAGAGCAATGCTATATGCCCTCTGGAGTGAACCTAAACTGGAGATGGCTATATGGACTCTGCTGTGCGAAGCAACGTTGGTGTGTACTAACACACAGTGCACCTTTCAGGCAGTGGCCGTGGTACAAATTTAGTCTCTCTCACACACACTAACACACACACGCACGCAAATCGACTCTGCCCATTCCGACATTCCATGGAAGAAAGCGTCATTTCCGAGGAACGTCATGACAGTGATTTTCCAGGTGCCTCTTAGATGGTGCTGCTCAGCAGAGTCCATATAGCCATTTCCGGTTTAGGTTCACTACGAAGGGCATATAGCATTGCTCTTCTGTATATAACCCCCCTTACCCCCTCTTTTAAGAAAAAAAAAGGGATTGCAGGAGCAGACGAAAAAATGTGTGAGGCTGGTTCTGCCCAGAACTATCGTCAACTGGTTCATAAAGTAGGCCAAATGAAAGAGAACTGTACATTTCTACAGGCTTCCTGTACCAGTTTTTTACGTCATAATTCGGGCATATTTTGATTGCCGAGTGTCGACCACAAAATTTGAAGCAATTATGAAGACCTCTTCTACCTCCTTAAACACGCAACAAAAATCATTTCATTGTGGCACTTACGTCTGCTGACATGCTTTTAAGGCGAAACCTGGTGATACTTAGTAACAATTTTCACAATAACTACATCGTATCCACACCTCTTTCTTTGTTTCAGTTTTTTTTTCTTTTGTCTTTTGGTGCAAATTGTTCCGACAAACTTTTCTGTTGCACAAGGCATGCATCCCTTTCTTCGCTTCCATTTCTTCGTCTTATGGGGTAAATTACGTCAACAAGCACACTCGTTACACATGCCACAGGTTCCCTAGAATTGGATGTGCACAGCTGGTGTGAGCCTGTTCTACTCAGGCGCCATCACGTTCAGGTGTCGTGCCGCACGCACTATTCCATAACTTTTACAGTTCCAGTTCATAGTTTTTGTGAATTTTACGAAGCAGGCACATTAGCCCCTTAAAGCTCCAGATTCCTGGCCTATCCCCCAAGTGTATATGTTCCATAGATAAAGCAACAGTAGCAGTGTAACGCGACAACTTTTGTTATATGGCTGGTGACGTGTGGGATAGCGCAGTGGTATCGCATTGGTCTGCTACAGTGGAGACCCGGGTTTAGATCTCATTGGATCATGCATGTGCCTTTTATTTACTCTTTGGAGCGGTAACCATTTTCTTGAGCGGACAACAACAACTGTGGTTTTTCGCAAAATGGGGCACTTAAGGCTTTTTCACCTTAAAGGCCAACGGCACTCAGAATTTCAACCTCTTGAAAACATTATTTCCATATAGTCTGCCTAAAAAGAGTGCAAGATACGAAATATGACAGCTGAAATACGCGTGTTCACGGTGCAAATGACCATAAAAAATAGGGGATTTTGAATCCGAAATTGAGAGGAGTGCGGCCATTACAGTCAGGCTGAAGTGAGCTTCCAGCTGTCCCAGCCGGCGAGCTAGCGTTCTCACGTGGCCGGTTAGCTGGAGCAAACCTGCGTGCAATGCTTTGCCTTCGCCCAGCCCTAGAGAAGCGCGCCCAGCGGAGTTCAACTGGTTCTCCTGGCTGGCTTTAGGAAAAGGTGTAGGGCCGGCTGCAGTGACTTCCACTTCATGTCTGTTTTCGTGATGCGCCAACAAGTGCAGCGTCGCCTGCTATGGAGCTATTTTGAACGCTTCTAACTAATTAACAACACATTTCACAGGGCTCCCAGTCATGTCCCAGTAGTTGGTTTGGTGGTACGTACTGTATGTTCAAAGTGTATTTGACCGAAGTGACATTTGAGTGCAGTTGGCCTCTAAAACCATATTGTGTGTGCCACAAGTGACATGTCTGAATGCACGAAGGGCCCATTAAACTCATTTTGCTCTGCAGTCTTCACATGAAGAGGGAGGGACCTTATAAGAGAAATGTGAAGTGCATTTGAGGGTGCCCAGCTTCAAGCACTGGAGGAAGCCTGAGCAAGCCGGAAAGCATTCGTGGTAACAGCCCACACATTGAGGACAGGGAGATTTGGAGATTGGGCGAAAAAGACAAGTGGGTTTACGAATCGTCCCGATTTTGTGGAACCGACCCTCGTTTTCATGTGGGGTTCCGGCTTGCCCATGTCGGAACTGCGATATGTCCCGGATTGAAGTCCAAATAGTTAGCTTATATTGTGAGTTGACAAAAGGGACTCGCGCTTTCAGCCTGCTCACACCTCTTACGCCAAACACGCTGCGGCTGCTAGGCCACAGCACGGAATGGTGCGTTGCAACCGATAGATTGGATAAAGCTTCGAATGAGGGCGCGCCTTCCTGTGCAGGCTCATGGTTCTTGTGTTCTGGTATGGGCAGTGATGATGGTGGTCAGGCAGCACCCACCGCGACTCTACCGCCGTTAGACCACACATTTGTTTTGCCAGCAATGCCCCGGTAGAGAAGGTCTTCCCTGTTAGGAAGAGTTTGTGCAGGGATGAGAGGAACAGGATGCACATTGAACTTGTGCGGGCAGAGCTGCAGGGGAAGCTGAACTTCCGTATGAAGGGCGAGAACCTTTATGAATACATCTTGAAGCAAGATCACTTTCGAGAAGCTGCGAGGAGTCAGCTCAAGTACAGTTCTTAGAGGTTATTGTACTTCTTTTTTGGAACTGGTAATAAACTTAAAATGAAAATGCTGTAAGAAAATAAAAACAAGCCGTTTTACAAACGGCTTGTTTTAATGTCTTAATGTATCGTCTTAATGTAGTCTCCGCTTCTCCATCCCAACTTCCTTCACTGAGGGGTTGTTAAACCTGATAACAAATGGGGCACACACAAAATTTCTGTTACCAAAGCACTGTTAGGAAACCACAGCATACACATGAAATACACAAAATTTAGCGAAAACACACGGCCAGTAAAGCAAACAACAGCTAAGGCCTCGAAACCTTAGCAGGTGTTGCTGAGGTATTACCAGTGTTGAGGCTCCCGAGATGAATGTAGCTACCTGAATGAGCCAGTTACCTGTTGCCTTCAGCGCGCATGAATAAGCTTAGTTGTATGATTTGTGAAGCCAGCTAGTGCTTTTAGTTGCTGTCAGCAGTGCCTCAGTACTTACCAAACGTTTGTGGCCTGTTTGTGGGCTTGCTTCTCTGTCCCGCATAAGAAAAGGGATCATTGTTTGATTCCTTATGTTGTACTTCACTAATGTGAGGCACAGGATTTAAGTAGATTTTTTGCCAAGACCGTGTGTACTGCTTCCAGCATTGCGTAGCCATATTACTCAGAAGGATTCAAGTGGTTACCAGCTACCAGCTTTTCCTTTATTTATTTACCGTAAAGTTTCGAGAGAACGCCCTCAACCTGAAACATTGCCCACTCTCCGTTAGTGGTGTAATATTCAATTTAGTGAAAGACCCCAAAGACCGCCCACCCCCTAAAATCAGTGGCTTTAGTGCCAATGACTGAACAAAGTAAACACAAATCATGTATTCATGTGTTGACGCAGTTACTTATTTGTCCTTATCCCACTTGATCTGAAAGCTCACTCATCTTGTACTTTTTCTTGATGTCTCCGTAGTTTTGGTGACTGGTGCGGCCACGTTTTTGTAGTTTTTTGCAACTGACCTGAAAGTTCACCCATCCTGTATTTTTCACTTGATATCACTGTACTTTGGGCGGGCGTTCTTTCGGAACTTCTCGGTACTTCTAGTATTCAGGCATCATTTTGTGTGCATTTTGCATCCTAAGCACATTTAGCAATGCAACCAGTGTGCGCAAGTTACCACTTTCTTTTTGTTTTATTTTGCAGCTTATTTTAATAAGCACTTGAGTACTTACTATTTTAAGTACTTCGACAGCAACATAGTGTAATGATACATACATATGCTAGACTATTTCCATAAGACAAAAAATAAATGCACAAGACCATTTGTAAGGAAGTTGCTTTCATCGTCTTATCATATTATAAGAAATGACCCACCTCAACACCTAAGGCATTGCACTGCTGAGTGCAAAATTGTGTTAGATTCACGTCTATGAGGGTTGCTTTTCTGTGTGCCAAGATTCTGGCGCTGTGTGCCAAGGTTTTGGTGGTCCAGGTTTATTTATAGCCTTCGACGGTAGCAGTTCTCACAGCCTTGGTATAGCATTGGTTCATAAAACCCCAATTTTAACTTCATCTTGTTTTTTTTTTAGAATTTCTTTTTTGTTTTTCAAATCTGCTTCCCGAAAGTAGCGGTCAGAGTGTGGATTGCACTGTTTGGCAGAAATGGAGCATCCAGGCGCATACAAAGCTTTATTTATAATTTATAGTAAGGCCCGCTTTACATTCCAACAACTTTGGGGCCTAATAGAAAAAAATGCTTGTGACGTTCTTTCCCATTCTAGGCCTACGCTGCCATGTTTGGTCAGACGCTGGTGTTTGACCTGGACTACGAGCACGAGATGACGAGACGGGAGCTGATCAACGCCGCCGACCAGCTGCAAGAAGTCTTCGCGGCCAATAGGGCGAACGCTGACCCCTTCAACCTCGTCTTCTGCAATCTGAAGGAGGACAGCAACTACGGGAAGCAGCTGCACAAGGCCATGGCTCACTTGGGGAAGCCAGGCTGCCTGATCACCACCACTGAAAAAAGCTACCTGGACCTGTACCCGAAGGAGAAGCTGGTCTACCTGACACCCGATGCGCGGCAGCCGCTTCGATACAGCGATGACGCCATCTACATCATAGGTAACATCGCACCAGCGTTCTCTTCCTGCATCTCTTCAGCTGGCTGCAATTTTATCCTAATGAGCAAGGGGAGATTGCGGGAACTATGCACTAACTGTCTACGGAGGGCGCTATGGGGTCTTTTAAGTTTGATTTACCATTGCATTCACTTAACTTCTTTGCTGTTATGCCCTGATCTATTACACGGGTAAGAAATGACTTGGGATGAAATATTACGTCCAAAAGGAAAAGGATGGGAGAGTCATAGAGAGTTTCTTTCTCCAGGTAAATGCTCATAAAAATGAACTTCAGCTTAGCAAGACTTCGAAGCAGAAAAATGGAACAAGGAAATTTTTATAATTTTGTGATGGCGCATTCCCAGCTTTCACATTTCCTCGTTTCTTCATTGTATTACACTCCATTTTATCCTCTGCCATACCTCTGTGGGGTGGCATGGCACATTGCAAATCTGCTGCCAGGAATTGGGAACCATGACTAGCGTGTGCCAGGGAAAGGGAACTGTAGCCCTGGAGAAGGGTTCTGAGAAAAAGCGGCAGAGCATGTGCAGAGAAAGGGATACAGCAGTGTCATAGGAGGGTTGTGAGAAAGGGTGACCGACTGAAGGACTTTCTAGACGTGCCTAGTATACATCGTCACGTGGGCTCAGAGCTTCCGTCCACATCACCTTGGGTGACGACTCACCGGGCTCTAGTTGCAGGCAGGGAAAGATCAAGGAAGTACATCATGCTGAAAAAGGCTAGAGCAGCTTCATATGCTGCTTGTGATAACCGCCATCCAGAGGTAGTGGCTATGGATGAAGCTGTGGCAGCAGCCCAATGAGAGCAACGAGAAAGTTCAGCAGTAGGTCAAAAGAAGCTTCAACTAGGCTTTTGCCTTCACATTCCTAGAAAGTTCTAAGCATCCCCCATTATTCATTCTTTTTAACACCTGAAATGATTTGAGGACAGGGTCAATGAGCACATTCAGTAATTAGGTTAGATGGCCACGAAATACCTCAGCCAAATATTGCTTCTTTACACACATCAAATAACTTGAAAACTTGTTGAAAAGATCTTTCTGTCTTTCTCGACCTTTTTAAAGTTCAGGCATTTCTTGCATGTCTGAGTGACTTCACACAAGCGGCATTGCCCATATTGGCTGTCTTCCTTTCAGATGCAGCGTTAAGTGCATTTGGAAGCCACTGCAAAAGCGAAGCAGATATTAGAAAAGTATCTACTCTATGGAGCAAGTCACACAGTCCTTTCTTCTGCTGGAGACAATTACAACTTTTCCAGGCAGCAGAAAACAAGTGAAAGCACTTGTCAACATCACTGTAGGGTCTTTTTAAGAAGCAACTGGAAGCTGTAAAATGGCATTATAGAGTAGCAAAGGTTGGAGGGCGTTTACACGAGACTTATTACTCTGAGGCACGGAGCAAGAACAAGACAGAGACAGAAGGGGAACAGTGCTTCCTAAGATGGCCTCATAACATCGCAAGCGCTTGGCCTAGGTTAAGCTAGCAGCAGCTGCCGTGGGAAAAGAAACTGCACGGCCGCTGTGATCGGCATTCACTGCAGAGCCCCGTAGTGAAGTGAAGCCGCTATCATTTCGTCCATCAGGTGCTGCTACCCTCTCCTTCGCCGTCGCAGCTGCGAAGCTTTGTAGTCCCCATTGGCTTTCATTGTGACATTAGGGGGGGGGGAGAGAGAGAGAGAGAGAGAGAGAGAGAGAGAGAGAGAGAGAGAGAGAGAGAGAGAGAGAGAGAGAGAGAGAGAGAGAGAGAGAGAGAGAGAGAGAGAGCTGCTGTGCCAGGCAACAATAGGCCGTTCCCCTCCTATATATACTCTCGCATTTCTTAAAATTACGACGTTTAATGCGGCGACGCTACACAGGCGATGAGGCGCGCTGTAGTGGAGGGCACCGATTAATTTTCGGCTACTTTGGGATCTTTAACTTGCACCGAAAGATCGAACACGGAGGTTTTTTTCTTTTCACCTCCATCAGAAAAGCGGTCGCCACTTTTCCTGGGATCAGCAGCATGACGCCTTAGTTGCTGAGCCACTGCGGCAGGTTGCTGTTGCATCTCACCTGCATAAACATTGTTGATGTGTACAATCGTCGCAGAGCCTTGGTGCACCTTTGTCAAATCAAAATCGCACTCTAGTAATGGCTTTATTTTTTCTTTTAATGTTCCCTGGTACAAACTCTGTGTTTAAAGCCTGTGCTTGTTTCATGCCCTGTGCATCATTTTAAACCAACTGAAGGGAGTGATAATTAAAGGGGTGCGTGTGTGCAGGTGCCATGGTGGACCTCGGCAGCCAGAAGCCCATTTCAATGGCCCGGGCAAAGAGGCAGGGCATCAACTTTGCCCGGCTTCCGCTGGACGAGTATTTGCGGTGAGTCCACTCAGTGTGCATCTTGCGTCACCCCGATGTTGGGGCCAGTGCCAGTTTGTCAGTCTTGTGCAACAGTGCAAGCACTTCAATTGTTGAGCTTCACTAGAGTGTGAGCATGAACACAATAAATGTGCTGTTGGGCTAGTTGGGGCACTATGCCTTACAAAAGATAGTGCTAACTGGACATGCAAAGAAAGGAAGATAAATGGGCATTGTTTGTCTCCCTTTCTTTTAGTGTCCAGTTAGTGCTATATTTTGTAAGGTGTAAACACAAATGTTTTTTTTTTCTTTTCTATCTCTTGCTAAATTCCTTTCTCTCTTTTCAACTGTTTTTGGGTGTCAGAACCCCTGTTCATTTATTTTTGCTTAGATTGCCTGCAGTAGCTCTCTGGTGTAAGCTTCTTCCCAACTTTTATTTAGGTTTTTAAATTCATTTTGGGACCATAATAATACAGTAAAACAAGGAAGAGGAATGCTGTGGTGATGATAAGAGTGAAAAGTGGAAACAGGATAGGCATGTGCTATGTCTTCCTTCTTCCTCCTTCAGTGGCTTACTTAGCGTTGGAGCACTTCAAAGTAATTTTACTTGCTTGTGTAGGTTCTGCGTCCAACTCCATGGGCTACTCATTTATGTTTTGCTGCGCATAATTCTGCTTATTTATTGTTTTCAGAGAAGATAGCGGCACATTATCAGACTTGACATGAAAATTTTTGCTCATGTGCTAAAAGTTCATTTTGTTCTGCATAACTATAACAACACAGGTTTAAGAATAACAGTAGTGAAGCTGCTCTTTCTTCTCAGGATATAACTGCAGCTGCGACAGCAAAGAACCAATTCCAAATAACACTCTTGCAGAACAATATGGGGGTGAACTCTGAATGCTTTTATTAAAAATTTAATTACATTCTTTGCTTAAAAAGACCATAAAGGCAACATACAACTTGAGGGTTCAGTTGCAGCTGAACCAGTTCTCCAACAGCGAAGCTGTTTAGCAAATTGCTATTTTGCGCCTGCAGTTGAAAATGCCGAGAGAATGCCGAACACATGTGAGCGGCACATGAGCGCGCACACGTGCCTCGTCATGGCCCCCCAGCAGGTAAAAAAAACCAAGAAAATACTAAGTGCACGTTTGTCTAGCAGAGCATGCCCACTTAGGGAGACTGGGCAAGATCGGCAAAAAAAAAAAAAAAAGAAAAAGAACTCCAGCGTTCCCTGTAATCGTGGCAACACTTGCTCGGAACAAGGAAGACACGTCGTAGTGTACGCACCTCTGAGGTGATGTCCAATGGTTACCACTTTTAAAAAAATGAAGGAAGTACATACTTATAGCAATAATGATGGAGTACAGGTCGTTGCGGCAGCAAAGAAGAAGCAAATCAGCTGCAATCGTGGACCTACACCGTCATGATGGGCGTGAAGGTTGCGTACAGCTCCCCTACCTTCAAGTCTTACGCATTAGTGTGAGCTTCCGGCATTTTTTTGATAGCCACACACACACAAAAAATGACAACGCTGGTGGGTTGAGATTTTGTTGTGTGCACATCGAAAATCCTGACGTGGTCTCATCTGTAACCGTTCGCTATGGCATGCCTCATAGCCCTGGTGTAGCTTTAGCACTTAAAACCAACAGAATTTGAACAGCATACAGTTTCGCTTCAACAAAAACATCTTGGGCTTCAGAATAACAAGGACTCACGCCTCATGCGAAATGCACTCAATTGCACTACATTATCAGAAAAAACGTATTACAGGTGTGATGCCGGAAGCCATTTTCTGCACTCACGGAATTATATTTGCCAGGCAATGTCACCTACCAGCACATACAAATTTAATGATGCTGTTAAAAGTTAAAAACAGACGCAAGATTCGCAAGCGTGTTCCCTTGTGACAAGGTGACGTAAACACTGCTGTGCACAGTAAAAAAGATAAGAATAACAGGATTTTGGGTTGCCTGTTGTTTCGTTGGAACAACGAAAGTTCAGGTATGCCCTAGCTGTCTGATTATTGTTCAGTGGGGAAATAAGCTGGAGGTTTATTGTCTGGAACACGCCCAGTACCTGCATCCACACCGTTGAAGAGGTTGAAAACTTCACTAGGTTTCACTAGGAGGCTGGACTGCCAGTCTACGTTTTGACAGGAAGTCAGCACTGTTGATGACTGCCCTATTTTCTCTGCTCCGCCACCAAAGTCCCAAGGGAATTTTGGCACATGGCGGAAGTTAGAAAGGAAGCGATTAAAATTTTGCTCTTCCTGCCAAACAAAACAGTAGAGAGGTGTGACCTTCCTTATGTTTCGAATAAAGTTGCATCTGGTCTTAATGGTCCCTCGAAAATTGAAATTTAGTTGAGCTGATCAGTCTCCCTCCTATGGGACAAGCCTGCCCAGTGCTTGTTTGCGTCTCTCCCTTTTCGTGTTTCCGTCCAGTTCTTGCCCCGTTACCCGCCATGAAACCTACCCACTTGGACAATAATTCGCACCATTTGAAGAACTTTGTTATCGTGGATTGCATACCTAAAAAGATGCTGAAGTGAATTTGTCGAAGTCTTATTTGTGGCTGCATGTCCCAGTTTCGCCTGTGTAATTCATTATTTGGCAACTTATCGGAAGCCTGGATCCTTATTTTATCTGTAATGGGGTTTCAAACGTGGCACCAGGCACCATTTGCAGCCACTACACCCTCAACTGCAGTGACATCAATGTGCATCCATGCTATCACAGCCTTCCAAATTTTTGTTTTCACTCGCTTCGGGGTTAATGTAAATTTTCGTTCATTCACTGGGATTTTGAACAGGTTAAACATGCTGATCATGGTGAAACGGAAGCGTGAAAAAACAATGACAACCAGAAGGAACGATTACAACGGGACGGAGCACTACTATCAACTAAACTTTTATTGAAAAAACGCGAACATATATACATGAAGAAAACACAAACATGTATACATGATCCCTATGAACTTATCAAGTCTGTAATCCAAGCCCACATCAGTTAGTCAGTGGGGAGTGAAACAGCACTTTTAAATGCACTTTCTTCATTTCAAATTATGTGTAAAGTAGTTGAAACAAGCTTGGCGCATCGCCTATGCATTCTGCAGCACACTTCCCTGTCGCTCTAAACAGGCCAAATTTCGTGCAAAAGGAAGTTGTTTTTCAGCACCTGTCCTGTTCCGTATGTTTTTGTTCCTTTCATGTTGCTGGTACTATTGCTTCTACATTGACCACGTTGCCCACTGCGTGTGTGTTTGCTTTCTTGCTCGCAGCTGGGGCCAGTCGTCTTCCAAGACACTCGCTCTGCAGCACATCACCAAGATCCTGCTCGACATGAAGGCCACCAAGGACTGGAGCAAAGCCTTCGACTCCATCCCCCGCCGCAAGCTCAAGTCGGCCGAGGAGCTGGAAGCGGAGGCACAGCGGCGGGCCGCCAAGGAGCAGAGGAAGCACAGGTGGAGCCTGCTGCCTCCCTTTCAACTTTCAAGGGGCCGTGGGGACAAAACACAACTTTGTTCTATCTGAAAGCACTTGCCGTCAGAGGTTATTAACGAAAAAAAAAAACGCAAGAAATATTGAAGAACCTTCAAATTTCCCGCTACAGGGATGTAATATAGGCAGGGGTGACGCAATGTGGGCTAGTACTAAGAGCGTAGGGATCAGTGTGCTTACTGCATGAGAGCATTCAAGTGATGCAATCAGGGCAGACTTCGATCGCCCTGTAATGTTTCTTGGCAGTGGCTTATTTCAGTTGCCTCCAATCGCACAAACGAGATTCTGCGATGTTCTGGAGAAATCGCCGAAAGTGACTGTGGAGTTGCTGCTTCCTCGCCTGTTTTCTTTATATTTAGGTAAAATTGCTATCATTGTTGTTGTGACAAAACAGTCTTTGTAATGAACCCAACTTGTATTTTGTCTTCATGGCCCCTGTAATTTTTTTTTTGTCATAGGGACTGCGACAGGCCTATAAACAATTAGGAGCAGTGTGGGCACAATATGACAAAAGAAGAGAAAAATGCAGTGCCAACTGGCAACCATGTGTCGCCTTAAAAGATTTGCACTTGAAGCTAAGACGGGTATAGTTTGATCAAACAATGTATAGACTTTTGGGGGATTTTAGGCGAGTTGAGGCTTACTTCGAAACCCCTGCGCGTCGCCATCGCTGATAAGTTTTCTGTGCCAAACTGTTTAAGTAAAGAAACTGCCAACACTGACAGCAGTCTCACCAATAACGACTTGCTAGCATGCTTGTGGGAAGGAAAGGATTTTTCTGCATGATGCACTGAAAGAATAGAACAAGCATGGGTAAAACCAGATAGGTAATATTTTTAATGCACATGCACTACAGCTCTTTTTGTTAGCATTTCTTTGAAGTGGCCTCAGTTTTCAGTCACAGTCACTTCCATGTGAAGGTCTGTTTTAAATCTTTATAAATGAAAACGTGCACTCTCGTTGTACACTTCTCTCAATTTCATGTGCTGTATCAGTGAACAACACATTTTTTTTTATATTGGATGAAATCATCAATGAACATTATTGCTGCCTTGTTGACATAGCTGGTGCAGTGCCTGAAGTTGACACTACTCTGTTTGTTTCTGATTTTTCAGAGTGTTAAAGAAGTTCATGTACGAAGTTCCAAGAAGGAGCCACGAGTGAAGTGTTAATTAAACGAAGTAGTCGTGCTATACTACCTTGACATGGCTTCATTTTATTACTCTGCTTTCTCAGTGGGAAAAGAGGCTTGCCTTTAACAGCCTTGTCTTTATCGACTGTACTAAGAGTTGTCAAAGAACGAAGTGGTAGCACAAACTCTAGCCGTCCAGCAGCTCGAGGCTGCTCTCGCCAGGCAGAAGCGGAGCGAGTCGCAGACGGGGGGCAAAGGGACAAACTCCCGAGTACCTTTCGCTCACCGCTCACGCCGACACCGGCGGGGCCTAGTCCCGAGGACGTCGTGAACGTGGGTGGGATGTGGAGGCTCTGCGCATCCCGACCTCGCACTCCCTGCTGGCCTCAAATAAAGTCTTTCTCTCTCTCTCTCTGGTAGCATTGTAGGTACCCCCCCCTCCTCCTCCCAATCGATATCTGAACTTGGGTACAGTATGTCCCACCCACTTTTGCCTGTGGCTGGTCGCAGTGTAAGCAGGCCAATATGAGGGGCTGCAAAACTGATATTGTTCTCAAAGACAGGCCATTTTTACTCAGTGGTCCGGCTGGACTTCATCTGCCAGCGTGTCTTCTGGCATTTTAAGCTATTGGGAAGATTGCCAGCTTGTGCCATGAGTCGCTTGCCAGCTATATGAAACAGGGTTTCCAGATTCATGCCCCTTTGTTTGGGGAGACGTCAGCCAGCCTTAGCCTCGGAAAGGCCAGCCAGCCAGCCTTTTAACGGCGAAGCCTCTTAGGGCTGGGGCCGTTGGCGTCTCCTGTCGTCGTAATTGTCATTCGTCTCATGTAGTCAGGGTCCTAAAACACCGGGAAGCTCGCTTACGCCTCGTGCTAGATCGTAACGCGTACTAAAAAAATACGGGGGCACTCGTTTACGCCTTGCACTAGAGAGCTTCGTGCTTCAAAGACAAGAGACTTTTACAGCAAAGCTGTAAGCCTCTACCTCCCGACAGTTTCATCTCCGTTGGCAAAAAACGTCAAGGCGCCAAGGATAAACTTATATGCTGCATGCTTCGCCCCTCTTCACGTTTCACGTTAGTGGAGATGGTCCTTCTTCTTCTTCTTCTTCTTCTTTTTTTTTTTTTTTTTCCAAAGTGCATTCCCCGACCTTTCTAATGAGAAGCATCAAAGTTCTTGCGTGACTTGGGGTCAGCCGTGACAACACATTGGCGAGTTCCTACAATCGCATTTCAAGTTTTGGGCTTTTATTAATGGTTTTTTTTAAGAGCTTGTTATGGGTACAGGAGGTTAAAAGAGTGAACAGCAGCATTTACTAATGCATAAAACCTAAGCAATGTTTGGATACCTGGCACACACGTTCTGGTGTGCTTGCTTTGCTAAAGCGAAAGTAAAGAGGTGAACGACACATCATCATCCGAGATTCTTTCGTGTGGGGAGTCAGCAGGACTAAACGTGAAGGGGTCTCGGCCACGAAGCTGTTGCTCTCTTTGCGGCAGTTCGTGATGCCATGGCGGCATCATCAGGAGGCGCAAGCAGAGATGTTTGTGTACCACCATGGTGGTGCCAAAACTGGGCTCTTCCCATTTATTCTCCACCACCTGTGTACGGCATTGGCTGGTAGCGGCTATGTGAGGTCAGCCTCAAGTGGTAGAAAATACACAGGGACACCTCATTTTAGGTGCCGGCACAGCAATGCAATGACCTCTCTTCTCACGCCTGCTCGTACTGTTGCCACAGTGTAAATTTAGCATAGTGGGGCTCCAGTCATTGGGAAATGCCTAGAGTCTGCAAAAAATGCACTTAGGTGGGCGAGCGAGGGTCTCACATTTTCCCATAGAATATTTTCTTCACTGGAGACTTGACTTGCAAGAAACAGATGTAACCATCTAGAGCGAACTGTCTTTGCCACGCAGCTATACAGCCCAGAGTAAGTGCAATACCAGGAGCTGTAGACAGGCTTCTGTGACCATTGTCCACATGGGAGACTGATTTCCTCGAAAGAGTGTTTTACTGGCTCTGGATTGTTGGGAGAGTTAGGTACAGAATTCAACTACAGACCACCACGACCAAAAGAGGAAATCTCACTAACATATGATGGGGGAATGGGGGACAGAGCTTTTGTGATGGCTTCAGTGGAGCATGAGAATGGAAATGAACCCTTGTTTGCAGATGCACAGTACACAATTCTTAAGTGTGAAAAAGCAGTGGTTCTTCTTTGAATACTGTCTCCTGTAGGCTGTTTCAGAGCTTCATGAGTGTTTTGGATGGTGGAGGTGTCCTCAGAATTATCTGTAGACAATGGAACGCATACGTACAAGTTCATTTTTCAGAATGCATACATTACTAGATGGCCTGTTTGGCATAAAAGTACGCGTCAAGCTTGACTGTGCCCAAGAGACTGTTACAATGCAAGTAGGTAAAAAAAAGAAAGAAAACAAGGGTGTAAAACACCTGATGCACAGAATGACACTTGCCTGGGGAGGTAGGTAACGCAACATACAGATGGGTGCAAAAAACCATTACGTCATAATTATAACACAATAATCTTGGCTAGAACTAGGGATCCAAAAATATAACTTCACTACTATCTGCCACTTTTTCAGAATAAGTGTACAAAAAGCCTTCTAAATACAGCCTCATTACAGTGTACGAGCACAGAATTTATACCGTGCAAGGAAGTAGATCAAATATTTCAATTTTTTGTGAAAAACAACCTCAATTCCTTATGATTCCTGCAACAACAGTTTGAGAGGTTGATTCATTATAACTAGGAGATTATATTTTAGTGTCTGATATTTAGTGTGAGGTGGTCCAGGTGTGACCATTTTGTTGTATTTGGCTGTAAATGCTAAGTGTTCTGTTATGTCGGCAGAAAAGAAGTACTAGAACATTTGTAGTAGATGAAACAAATACATGTCGTAGTGGTTAAGGGCTCAATATTTGTCATGAAGCGAATTTTTTTTTTTTTTTTTGCAGGGTTAAAAGTGTATTGAAGTTGATTTTTGAGTACACAGAAAAATTGAAGCAATGCTCTAGGTGCCAATGGTTCAGGCATGTAACTGTGACATGCTATAGCAAAGTTCGGTGTGCCCTGTGTGGAGTCGACCACAATTGCGCCGTCTGCGAGTCTGACAAAATTTGATGCCCCAACTATTGACATTATGCACGAAACGGCCCACACTCCTTGTCCAGCCCAGCACCAAGAGAGGACCATCTACAGATGTAAGAGCTTGAACGAAGTTGATTACATCGTGTTAGACCGGAGGAAACATACACGCCGAAGGTTTTGTGGCTGCCAACATATATCGTAGACATAAAGAACAAATCTTCTTACATAACTCTCTGTCACCTCAATTGAGGCTACATAAGTGCCACTCTTGCACCCTGTTTGCACGCTCACCGATATTTCCCACTCCCCCACCCACCCTGAACCAATGAAGCCTGTACCACACTATCCTCACACACCTCTCCCCAGCCGTCTATACCCCACAACTGCCTAACTGCAACTCCCCACTGATGACAGGCCACCTGGCCTTTGCCTGTCCCTACACCCTCCTATGAGCAATGGGAGTCTGCATTGAATGAACTGATTTTGATTATATTTGAGCGGTTGCATTTCACTTTAAATCTACGCAGTGATATTGACAAACTACAGTGAAAAATATCTCGGCAAATTTTATTTTCAACATGCAGTAGGGACGACAAAGTTAACTAGGACATGATTGGTAGCCCCATGAAATGCCTGGTAAATCATTGTACTAGCATAAAATAGCTCCATAGCAGATGATGCTGCAATTACTGGCAAGTAGGGCGAACAGCCATGAAACAGAAGTTACACTCCTGTCGGCTGGGTCAGGTGGCTGACGAACTAGTCGAGCTTTACTCTGCATGCTTCTCCCTGGGCTGCCGCGTGCACAAACAGGTTGCAGCCATGCTTGCGCCCGAAGGAATGGCGGGAAAGCCACTTGCCGGCTGCACCGCCACTATTGCCTAGCCGTAATGGCTGCCTGGCTGCTTTGCCATGGGCTGTGCCACCAGGAAGGAAATCCAGCACTGACACTTGCCCAAGCAGGGCAAGAAAATGGTGATGCCGTTTTGGCTATGACTGCATCTTTATTTTTTTTTCGTTGTTTTAAGCAATCTTCAACGGCGAAAGTTTATCGTAAGACAACGAATAAGGCATTACAGGAAGATGGACTGGGGTTCTATAGAAGCCAGGGGAGCACAAGGTTACGTACGCTTCGAGGAGAGGCTTAGGAACTTGGATGAGAAGTGATGGGCAAGGAGGGTGCCCCAGTACTTGCACCTTAAAAGTGTGGACACCCATTTGCGGGAGGGCGAGAAAGCTGACAAAACAGAATAAACGAGGCAAAAGAACGATAATCAGGGTCCATTCAAAAGAAAGTGAAGGAAGTAGAGGTGGAAATGTGGGAATAAAGGATGGAAATGAAAAGTCTTTGAAGGTCTGTAAAGCAGGCAAACAAGGGATCAAGGAGAGGATTTTACAACAGCATTTAGGAGAGTGTTTGGCTTTATTAGGCCCGAGCTGGTTGCTTGGGGGCAAGGACCTCTGTGAGCAAATACTCAACATAGAATGAGGAGTTCGTATGTTGTGGAGAAGATGTGGAATCGAACACATAGGCTGGATGGATACTTTATGCGGAAAAAAATCCACGCCGGAAAGCCTTCCAGGGTTAAACTCATTTATGTTTGTGTCGCATATAAAAATATAAAAAATATGTTTTTTAGAAATAGTGCGTCATCCGAAATCTGTTCATGACTGTGCGCTAAGAGCATTTTAGTTCACCGTTTTGTTCCCTTGCCGTATTTTGTTTCCGTGTTTTGTTCTCTTGCAGTATTTTGCAGTGTTTTGTTCATCACTGTGTGTTATTGCAGTGTTTGTTCCCTCCCTGTAACGACCCTCACTAGAGGGTCAACAGTATTATCAAATAAATAAATAAATAAATAAATAAAACATTCAGAGGCAATATCCTCCTTTACAACTGAAGGGCAAACAAAGCTGCTGGGTGTACCAAACGAAACACACAATAAAATCAATAACATAATGAAATGTACATTAGAAGACGAGAACAACCTTGTCATCCACACCGTGGATTGGATGTTCACGGGCAACACAATGACTTGCCCCTTTATTCCAAAATGCCCACTGCTGTGTGTGAGACCAACACCACCTGTACTACAAACATTGCCTAGCGCGTGAGTGAAAAATGGCCAAACAGCCACTCTCCTGTTGCCCTCTCCTACCCTTCCCCACTCCGTAGCCTTCCTGCGTGCTTTCATGTCTGCCGGCCAGCGCCGCTTCTCGGAAACTATGCAAAATAGTTGACAGTTTGTTTGGCACTCCCCAGGAGGCGCTCCCACGCCTTTTTACCTTATTCTTCTTTTTACCATGTCTGTCTGTCTTCGTCTGTCGCTGATAAAACCGCCTTTGCCTCGGAGCAAAATTACTTGGGCTGCCGCAGCCTGATGCCGGCTTTGCACGCTTATCTACTTGGATCACGGGCTCCGAAATTTTCTGAGTGGGGCATCCCCCTCTGTCCCCTCCGCATTTCGGTCTTGTTTTTGTCCCCGCTGTTCACACTCGGCATCGGTACGCACTGTTAAAATTGAGGACTGTACTGTAGAAGCACCCAGACAGCGTGGCGGCCCCCTCAGTTGCTTATCCTTTTGTTTTCTATAATCTTCTGAAATTTACAAGCACGTGATATTTTTGGAAAGTAATGGTAGAAGTGAGCACCTGTACAAAAAATGTGCACGCACTTTTTCTTCCTTAAATCCTCCAGAGAGAAAAACATCAGTAAAATAATGGCTGCAGCATCCAGAAATATCGTTTTTCTGTTTGCTATTTGTCTACCCGACAATTAATATGTTCTTACACTATTTCAGTTCCGCCTCCGTCAGTTATTTTTGGGAAAATGCAGCAAGTATGAAGCGTGCGACAAGTTGAATGAGATCCCCAGTGCGCCCCAGAACTATCGCTCCGTCGCGGCTAAGATGTGAGCGAAGCGGCTCTTGAAACACAACAGGCAAGCTGACAGACACACGTCGTAGAAGTGGGTGCAGCGTTCGCGACTCACGAGCAGTGACGTAACACGAGATGTCCGCCGGCGCACACCACATAGAGGATGAGTGCCTGAACTAAGCGTCCCTACCCTTCCCATTGAAAAGCGCATGACGCGTTAGGCAATGTTTATAGAGGCGGTGTTGGTGAGACGGCGAATGTTCAAGAGTGGAAGTTGCCGCTGGTTGACGGGATATTGTTTCGGTCAGGTGTGCCGGACTTATATAGGGGTATACATACACAACCAAACGTCTTGGAAAGAAGCAGGATTTCGTGTTGCAGATGCTCACACGGTTTTTCCAGGCAGCCCAATAAGGAGATGTCACGTGAGTGGCTGCGCCACGTTCATTCTTTCCTGAAGTTTTTTTTTTCTTATTGTTTTCTTGCTCTCCGGGGGCACGAGAGCGGTGGTGTCGCATTCATTCTCTTCGCTTCCACCTCCATCTTTTCGTTTTATATCTCTCCAAAAGGCATGTGAGTGCCGCTTTCAGCAACTGCCCGGCTTGTAATAGCCCCACTCTCACCGTCTACCATTCTGCATGGGAGCTCCCGCTACCAGCAGACAGGTCTGCTCCCTCCATTCCTCTCCTCCTCCCTCTCCTCCACAAAACCTCCCTCTCCTTGGGAGGTTTTGTGAAGCACTGCTACAGTGTAGCACTGCTTAGCAAGATCAGCAACGGCTGGTCGAGCGGGCCATTGGATTCGTGGACCGAGGACCGCACTCAATGAGGCTGTTCTTCTAGCACTCAATACGTGCAATAGATGTTTTCATTACCACCACCACGAAAAACGGAGAGGGAACAGCTTCGCCGTAAAAAAACAGGGAAGGGGCCGGTCGAGGGCACTCACAACCATAGAGTTTAACTACTCTCACAACCATAGTTAACATCGGTGCTTTATTTAAAGCAGTGCTTTAAAGCGGTGCTTTATTTAAACCTGTTGCTGAATGCGATCCGAGCACGCAGAGAAAACGCGAGGAGCAGCGGAGAGCAGGCGAGGAGGAGTGGGGGAGAGGGCGCATCTGGAACGGCTGTTGCGGACGAGGCCGCGCGCTCCCGTTTGACTTCGGCGCCGCGGAGCGCAGCCGCGGCGGAGAGGAAGCAGACGACGCAGGCGACGCGCCTCCGTTGTCATAGCAACGCGGCGCATGCGCAGAGAGCAGTGGGGGTGAGATCAAGCGCGAAACGCGAGGAGTAGCGGAGAGCAGGCGAGGAGGAGTGGGGGAGAGGGCGCACCTGGAACGCCTGTTGCGGACAACGAGGCACGCCAACGCCGGGTGACATCGTGAGTTAAAGAAATGCTCTGCATTTAAAAGTTTCACTAAGAAATGCCTGAAACGACCCCCCTTTTGGACGGAAGATTTTCCCTATAAGGTGAGATGTGCACAGCTATTATATCCTTCGTATGTTTTCCTTCCGGCCGTTGAGAGAGAGCTCGAACTGTCCCCTCGACGCTCCTGCATTTAATGAATGAAACTTTATTAATGATACGGGGGGCTTACCCGCCGCGGTGGCTCAGTGGCTAAGGCGTTGCGCTACTGAGCACGAGGTCGCGGGTTCGATTCCCGGCCGCGGTGGCCGCTTTTCTGATGGAGGCGAAAAGCAAAAACGCCCGTGTGTACGAGATTTCGGCGCACGATAAAGATCCCCAGGTGGTCAAAATTAATCCGGAGCCCTCCACTACGGCGCGCCTCATCGCCTGTGTTGCGTCGGCGCGTTAAACCCCCACAATCAATCAATCGATACGGGGGGCTTGGTAGCCTAGTTGGGGAAGAGGGGAGAAGGGGCAGGGAGTGGGGCGGCCGTCAGAGTCGTCCGATCAGGTCTGCCGCTCGCACGAACTCCCACAAGGAAATGATCGTGCTCGCGGCGTCCAAGTGAGGGGGCGGGGTTGTCCATTCTTCCAATGATGTAACGCCGGCGCCCTTGTGCCTGTTCCTAAGCGGTGAAAGGCCGGGGCAGTCCCACAGTAGGTGCCTTAACGTTGGAGAGGCACCGGTATTGCACGAGCAGCACGTCGCAGTGGCTGCCTGGTCGCCGTCCTCGTTCTGATCGGTGATGTCCGCTTGTGGGTCACCGCCACGAGCTCTTTTGGATGCAGCGTGTGCTCGCCACTTTGCCAGAACATCTTCCGTAAGGGCAGCACCTGTCCTAGCCTTGTATTGTGAGTTCTTTAACCAGCAGTAGTGGTTCGCCAGCAGCCACTTTCCAGTACTTTTTATATTGCGTCACCGAACCAATATTGTTTGGGTGCACGCTTACCTAAAAATTGTGGTTTCGTTTGGTCGCATCTCTTGAATGCTAACGTGCACTTGAAACACGTGCTGAAGTTTTTATTGGCGGCTATTTAATTACGTCACTCCTGCCGGCCACTAGCATAAAATTGGAGTTTCCTAATATTCCTTGCGCTTTTAGGGTTCGAATGCGCGTCTTCCTAAGCTGGAACAGGGCTGAGCTACCAAAGGCGAGTGCCTTTAAACTGAATAAAAAGGGTTTATTCTCATGCATGGCCCCTTTAAGGTGAGCTTTAATTGCTCCTTCTGTAATATGCATGTTACATAAGGTGGTACTGTCGCTAAACTTCAATTTATTTTTTTCTGTTCACTATCTTCTTAACTAAGGATAGCAACATTAATTACTTCACGAGCTGGGCTCTTTCCCTACACATGCATGCAACTGTGCTCAAGCCAGCTTAGCCAGCGAGCTCAGAAGCCATGAAAGGAGACAAATGTCGAGAAAACACCTTATTTCAAGAATAGTGACAGAAAGGGGTGCTGCAGTCTTGAACAGAACACAGGCCAGCTCCGTCCAGCATTGAGCGTGCACTTATAAAGAAAACGCAGTGTCTAGAGTTACGTCCGACGGAACCCAAAATCGAAAACTAGAGTTACGTCCGACGGAACTTTAAGCCAGTTTCTAAAGTTACGTCCGACGGAACTCAGAATTGAAAACTAGGGTTACGTCCGACGTAACTTTAAGCCAGTTCCTAGAGTTACGTACGCCCGACGTAACCCAAAATTGAAAACTAGGGTTACGTCCGACGGAACTTTGGCCCGTTTCTAGAGTTACGTCCGACGGAACCCAAAATTGAAAACTAGAGTTACGTCCGACGGCACTTTAAGCTGGTTTCTAGAGTTACGTCTGACGGAACCCCAAATTGAAAACTACAGTTACGTCCGACGGAACTTTAGGTCAATGTTTTGAGTTACGTCCGGCATAACGTAAAGCACAAAAAATTTACAGCTCTTGCAAGACTCTTGAACCAATTTAAATGGTTCAAGAGTAATTAATAGGGCTGGGTGTCAGTTAATATTTCAACCTGATTAATTGGCATCGATTAATTCGATTATGCATGGATTATTTGGTTGTGGTTTTTTTTAGAAAAAAAAATGACCAAAAATAATTATGTAGTAGAACATATCAGATCAATATGCTCATACACTTGTTCAGACACATTCCGGATGAGGTGAGTACGTCATCATCACGGCGCATGATGCGGACGGGATGCTTATCAGCTCGTTCGTCACTCACATTTTTTCTAAAAACAGGAACATCAGCGCCCGCCATGAGTGCCGATGGCGCCAATTAATCGCGCTTTTCTTACTACAGAAATAGTTTATACAACGGCAAAACGGTATGTATAATTGCCCACTAGTTGTTTTTTGTACCGTGTATATTTGTAATTTTTTATTTGAAATTTTGCCCTGTGGCATGAAGATACACGAGTTGTGATAAGAGTTGTCGATGAAATATTATTGAGTAGCTATTTTCCCGTCTGTTTTCTGTTTTAATCACTGCCATCTTTTCGCATACTGGCATCGTTTTCTGTCTTGACGTAAGGCGGGTTATTTGAACACCAATATAATACTCGACATGCTTGCATATAATTTCAACATGACATTTTTTTTCTGTTGCTCAGAAGCTTGAACTGGTTAAAACAATTAATCGTGACTAAAGCATTAATCGATTAATCGGAAGTTTAATCGATCAATTACCTACCACTAATAATAAATAATTGATTAGTGACAATGAAGCGAATGCCCTGGTACTCATTTCTTCACAGAATAAAAAATGTCGATACATTTTAGTTAACTGATCTGGCTGATTAATGAAAAACGTATTTTATCAAAGTCGCTACTATTATGGGCAGTGTGGGTGGTTTTTACGCCCATTTGTGATATGGAGCAAACAGTCACTTTATATTCAGATCAAAATGATATTGAAGTGAAAAGCTGAAATTTTCTCTTGAAGGAAATGGTTCGCACATATTCGTCCAGGCATTAAAAACACCCAAGCTTAATTTTTGCATGTACATTTTACGGAGATTACATAGGTGGGCATGCAGTAGATGGGAAACCACTCAGTAAACTTTATAAATGTGCGGAGATAATTGTTCTGATCTTTCGGTTTGTTATTTACTTGTCGGCGAATTTGAAGCACATTTTTCAAGGAAGGCTGTCTGCCGCGGCTGGTGCTAGCACGCGGGGGGCTGAAGAAGTCTGAAGCGCAGACACCCTTCTCTGATTAGCGGGCGCCGACTTCCGGGTGCGGCGTCCTCTGCTCTTTTGTGATGGTTCCGTGTCGCTTACGGTCCTTCGGCCGATATGCTCAGGCGCCGTTAAGACACGGCCACGGAAAGACTTGCTTAGTATTGCACATCGTGAGCAGCTGCAGGCAAGTTTCTTGGTGCAGCAGCATGGCGGGAGCCCTGCTGGAGAACACCCATGCCCCCAATCAAAATTTCCTGAGGAGGGAAAGGGGGAAATGAGGGGGGCCCTGGCCCCCCTGACTACTGGCCTGGGTGGCATTCTGCATTAAAGAAAAAAAAGTGTCACCCCTAGTAAAGATTGTGATGTTCGTTTCCCCGAAGTCCGGTGCCAATCAGGAACCCAATCGCCCGGGCTCCAGTTGATTTGGCAGGAGGCTCGCGGGGCGATGGGGTTGAAGTTCTCTGATAGATGGCGGTCGAATTGACGAACTCGAGGCGTTTGGATTTGATGAAGGGAAACGAAGACGTTCTATACAACTATTTACATTAGAATGAATAAGGAAAAACTTCGAAGTTCAAGTTAGACAGTAGCTCCAAGTGCGTACAAGTCACTCGAGCTTTCCATCTCCGTCTAACTATCCTGTGCTCGGAGCGTACACAGACCGTTCAAGCGACGACGACGGCCGGGGCCCTGTTCCCCTGTTCCCGCCGCAGGACACGCGCAGACGTAATTTTAGTTTTCAATTTGGGGTTCCGTCAGACATAACTCTAGAAACCAGCTTAAAGTTCCGTCGGACGTAACCCTAGTTTTCAATTTTGGGTTACGTCGGACGTAACTCTAGAAACTGGCTTAAAGTTACGTCGGACGTAACCCTAGTTTTCAATTCTGAGTTCCGTCGGACGTAACTTTAGAAATTGGCTTAAAGTTCCGTCGGACGTAACTCTAGTTTTCGATTTTGGGTTCCGTCGGACGTAACTCTAGACACTGCGTAAAGAAAAAGAAGAGTTGGCGGCGAGAATGTCCCCGTTTGGTCACGTGACCCACCCCTGGGTGGGGTGAGTGGTGGGTGGGGCAAAGAAAGGGGAATGAGGGAGAGGGAGAGACAAGGAGGGAGAAGAGGGAAGAGAAAATAATAGGGGGAAATTATGGAAGGAGTTGGTCGGTTGTGGTGGGGGAAATGGGGGGAGGAAAGAGATGGGTGCAGCGAGAGGGGAGGGAAGAGAGAGAGAGAGGGCGAAGAGACAGAAGATGGTAAAAAAGTGTAGCAGAAAGTTGTGGGCTCAGGGAGGGGAATGAGAAGGAAGCAATATGAGAGAAGGCATGAGGAAAAGAGAGGATGGAAGGGGTATACAGGAGAGATTGAGGAGGGAGGAGAAGAGAATGAGGCAAAGGGAAGAGGGTAATAAGAGAGGAATGTGAGAGGTCCAAGGGGAATGGAAAACAGAGGAATAGGTAGAAGGGTAAAGCAAAGCAGATGGGATGAGTATTACAGCAGGTGGAGGATTTCAGGGGAGGAGAGAGGGGAAGAGGAAAGTAGATTGAGACAGGGGCAGGAAGAGGGGATAGAAGTGGGGGTGAGCAGAGGGGGAAAGGAGGCTGGGGGGAGACTAGCAATCATAGATTCGAGGGAGCAGGGTAGGGAGCAGGGCATTTGTTTTGCACAAGACATTAAAAGGTTGATGATGACGATGACTAGCAATTGACCTACAATAAAGGTTGCATTTAAAACCTTCACATTTCCGCTGAATGTAGTGCAAAGCAGTACAGGGATAGAAACAATTTTTCCAGTTTTTCAGCTCCATTGTAATTTCCGTTTATTTTAGCTTTATCCGAATGCTTCATCCGCACCAGCTAGTTCGTCAGTGAGAACCCTGAAAGATAAGCGTGGCGGAGTTCAGTGTCACAAAAATTGAAGTGCACACAGATGAAAAAATGCTGCAAACATCTGCACAATGAGTCACTTTACTGTTGCAAACGAGTTCCTTGTGCAACAAATCAGTGCTGGCAAACCATCCAGTCTGCCACTCTTACTAGCACGCATAGTTTCTCTTCCTGATAGCAAGCTGGACAGTTATCTCCTTGCCTATCATGTTTCAGTTTGGCTGGGTGTGACTTCACCTAATGTAGGTTGCTTGGTTTGAAGCCCAAGAAGCGGCTAGTCACTGAACATGTAAAATAATTTGTGGAAATTTTTTTTGCTACACTGCAGCAAACGTGTCCACAAGAGGCCACAAATGTCTTGCTAGAAGATTGAACTTGGCAATTTCAAGCCCTACACAACAGTGAAAGTTGGACTAGTTGGTATACTGGATAGTTAAAAGGTGCGCAAGGCGTGAGCGACAGACAGAAAGAACACAAACAAGCACTTATTGGGGTTCTTTCTGTCTGTCCCTCATTTCTTGCATGCTTTCTCACTATTCAAGCCCTAACCAATTTAAATCCCCCAAAATACCTGCCCATATTGATGAGCAGAACATTGCAACATGAAATGAGCTCACATTAATGTTCTGCATTGACACGTTCTGCATAAGCCAAACGTGACAAAATGTGACATCAGGATGAATGTGACAAGGGAATATTTTCATAATCAATCTTGCTGCCAATCTGGTCTTTCCATTCCTCTGATTGTATGATGATGCCACGACAGTTGCTACGAGAGTTAGTGTTGCTACGAGAGCGATTGGAAAATCACATCACAGTTTCTGCACGTTTTTAGTAGGACCACAGCTAAGTGTTCCTCTGAGACGTGTGACAGAAGTCACATTCCAGTCTTACCACTCATCCAACATAGCGGCTCAAGTTCCAATGACTGTGTGACCTCCTATGTGATGACAACACTTTATGATGACAATATGAGATCTTTGCTTTGCTATATGTGGTAGAAAAAAATAAAAGCAAGGAATTTTGTCACCAATACATTACCTGTTCGTGGTTTTATCAGCTTCTTGTTTTATCTTCTGCTTTGCCAAAGCTTGATGCCTTTTCGATTTTGCGTGTGCTAAAAAGAAGAAGAAAAAATCTCTGAGCATGACGCACAGCCACTGTGAACTGCTATGAAAATCTGATAACTAAAAAATGGATGATTCGTTTTGTTCAAATCAGATCGTGCATTGCTGGCCCAAATAGCATTCTGCGAGGAAAGACCTATGAAGTTCCAGAAGGACATAAAATTGAGACCTTCAAAGAGACAACTCTCACTTCGTAGAAAGAGTACTGACACTAACGATTTCTAAAAACTGACATAGTTCACTGCAGAAGATGCCCTGAAGGTATAAATACATATGGGCCTTAAAGAAATTTCAAACTGACGTTATCACTGCACTTTTGAGGCCGACAAATGAACAGAAAGGATGTGTGACATATAGAATGTTCCAGCTGGTCAATTTTGGAGGGGTCTGTGCTTGCCTTCTCGGCGACATGCATATTAGTCGAGAACAAAGCTCACAAGCGTGTGCACACACAAAAATAAAAACTTTCGGTAAGGTGTTTGCCAGGTCGTTCGTCTCCCTTCAATCTGCTACTTCCAAAGCTCCTCCCCCTACGTGCTGTTTCATTAATTGAGCTGGGGAAGCAAACTTCCAAGTTGCCTTTGGGCGCTTTTGAATCCCAGATCACGGCTGGAGTATTTCTTGGGCAGAGGAAGGTTGCGTATGAGATATAGAGCTTCCCGCACCTACTCCGAAGTTCGCGGCGGCCAAAAACTGAAACTGGTGGCATGAATATTGCTGTAATTTATTATTGGCATCACTTTAGCCGGTTGCAATTTGTGTGTTACAGTTTATGGGCTAGCAAATACTCATGTTTGAAGAACTAAAAAAAGAAGGGCAAATTTGGCTTCAGCATTCTTTCCAACTACATATGTATCTGTATCCCTCAAAATATAGCCCGCCGTAAAAGCCCCCAAACAAAAGAGAAGCGTCAGTTTGGCGCTGTTGACACACGCAAACAAGCAATCAGTCTTCATCTTTCCTTGCCTGTCTTGTTTGTTTCCTCTCATGACCCCGTTTTTTTGTGCCTTTAAGGCCGTTTCGGCTATGTCTAACCAACTGGCCAGCATCAAGATTTCGCAACTCACTTTCCCACGTCACGCTGCCGATGACCGAGACGTTGCAGACGTCACAGGTGAACAGGCGTTGGCTGTTGTTGTTGCCGTCCAGCAGGGGGATAGGATCATGGCTTGGCTCCTTGCCCTGTGACAGTTAGCAACACAGCAGTCAACACTGATCGAGCACAACGGCCAAGTCGGTAGTGGAAATGGCGAAAAATGACTCGGGTCAACTCGGAAACCCTCCAATTTTATACGCGACTGTGCCATAGCCAGACATGTGACGGCAAAAGCATTTTAGCGTTTTTCTTTTAAGTTTGGCCCAACGCCCCTTACAGTTTCCCTATTTTCAAGCCATCAGCTGAACATGCAGTATGTACAGCACGCAAGACATTTGCACACTGAGTAGACTAGAGCAGAGAGGAGCAGAGCAGAGCAGAGTAGAGTAGAGTAGAGAGAGAGAGAGAGAGAGAACTGGCATGCCAGTACTACTGCAAATGTTCGATGATGATTTTCTGCTTGTCCCTCCAATGGCTCAAAAAGTGTCAGCTAATCAAATCAAGGTAAAAAATTCAACTATTCATATCTGATCTTTCATTTCAGCAGAGCTTGTTGCACGAAAGATGAGGACAGACGGCAAGGATAATGGACATGCTTATCCTTCTTGTCTGCGCTTGTCTTTTGTGCATCAACTCCTACAGAGAGAGAGAGAGAGAGAGAGAGAGAGAGAGAGAGAACAACTTTAATGGAGACCAGTGAAGTTAGCTGAGCCATCGCACTGGCTTGCTACGCTAGATGATAGAAGAAAAACAAAAAGAAAACAAAAAACAAAAAAAACTATAAAAACAACAAGATGTCATTTCATGTGCCCAAAATTTTCAATCACGAAACTCTGTCCAGTTCTGTGCTCCGAAAAAACTCCAAAAGAGCTTTGAATGCATGTGTAGCCTGACTGGGACACGACCAAGGACCCAAAGCAGCCCTCAGATCAAGTACCCCACCAAGCTGCCTGCACAGAGATAAGATGAGTTTCTGTCTGAGCATGGTGTACTTGGATCACACGCATGTAACATGATGAATGTATTCTCGTGAGCCACATGTGGAACAAAAAGGTGAAGATGCCTGCTGGATCTTGTACAGGTAATGTCCCGTGCAGGCCCCATTCAAGCGCAGTGTATGCAGAATGGCTTCCTCGCGCTTGCGAAGCCCAAGTGGCATTCTGAAGGTGCACTTCGGATAATCACATGAAGAGGTGTGTATTGCTGCCTTGCGTCAGTCCAGACAGACATCTGCGCTTTCCATGCGGTTGATGAGGCGAGTATTGCCGCATCCTTCTTTGACTAAAAGTCGAGAAATCATACTCAGGCAAATTCAAGGAGGCACTTTTCCCACCCCATCCGTATGCATTAACTCTTTCCTACACAGTACTCTGATAAGTGTAAATTCTGCCAGGAATCAGGAACTCTGACAGACATATT